>NC_092147.1:8553780-8760511 GCF_045791955.1 Oncorhynchus clarkii lewisi
CCCTAACCATGTTGTCTTTGTGTTGCTCCCCTAACCATGTTGTCATTGTGTTGCTCCCCTAACCATGTTGTCTTTGTGTTACTCCCCTAACCATGTTGTCTTTGTGTTGTTCCCCTAACCATGTTGTCTTTGTGTTGTTCCCCTAACCATGTTGTCATTGTGTTGTTCCCCTAACCATGTTGTCTTTGTGTTACTCCCCTAACCATGTTGTCTTTGTGTTGTTCCCCTAACCATGTTGTCTTTGTGTTGTTCCCCTAACCATGTTGTCTTTGTGTTGTTCCCCTAACCATGTTGTCTTTGTGTTACTCCCCTAACCATGTTG
Source organism: Oncorhynchus clarkii lewisi (assembly GCF_045791955.1). Lineage (NCBI taxonomy): Eukaryota > Metazoa > Chordata > Actinopteri > Salmoniformes > Salmonidae > Oncorhynchus > Oncorhynchus clarkii. The sequence continues at coordinate 8,554,103 of NC_092147.1, forward strand.
TCTTTGTGTTGTTCCCCTAACCATGTTGTCTTTGTGTTGTTCCCCTAACCATGTTGTCTTTGTGTTGTTCCCCTAACCATGTTGTCTTTGTATTGTTCCCCTAACCATGTTGTCTTTGTGTTACTCCCCTAACCATGTTGTCTTTGTGTTGTTCCCCTAACCATGTTGTCTTTGTGTTACTCCCCTAACCATGTTGTCTTTGTGTTGTTCCCCTAACCATGTTGTCTTTGTGTTGTTCGCCTAACCATGTTGTCTTTGTGTTGTTCCCCTAACCATGTTGTCTTTGTATTGTTCCCCTAACCATGTTGTCTTTGTGTTACTCCCCTAACCATGGTGTCTTTGTGTTGTTCCCCTAACCATGTTGTCTTTGTGTTACTCCCCTAACCATGTTGTCTTTGTGTTGTTCCCCTAACCATGTTGTCTTTGTGTTGTTCCCCTAACCATGTTGTCTTTGTGTTGTTCCCCTAACCATGTTGTCTTTGTGTTTTTCCCCTAACCATGTTGTCTTTGTGTTGTTCCCCTAACCATGTTGTCTTTGTGTTGTTCCCCTAACCATGTTGTCTTTGTGTTGCTCCCCCAACCATGTTGTCTTTGTATTGCTCCCCCAACCATGTTGTCTTTGTATTGCTCCCCTAACCATGTTGTCTTGCTAGTGTGTTCCTTGTTAAAATAAAGGTTAGAGAGAGAGAGAGAGAGAGAGGGGTGGGGGGGGGATTGAGAGAGAGAAGAAAATAGAAGAGTAAACCCAGCAAAGTGCATTTGTAACAATGGGAGACAGTGTGGGAGACAGTGTCAACGCCATCGCACTGGTCACCCAAAGGTTGAATCAACGTTATTTCCACGTCATTTCAATGAAATTACTTGGAACCAATGTGGTATAGATGTTGAATTGATGTCTGTGCCCAGTGGGGTGACTTTGTTGTCTACATTTCCAAATCCATTTCGTACATCGGCTTTGATATGAACAATGTGACAAGCATTTTGATGTTATGATATGACAAAATAAAAATGTCAGTCATCCCCAAAGCTTTCGTATTATAGAGTTGAGCATGCGGTGAGATAATTGTTATTTAACATAGTTTGTTCATAGGGGAGGATATGAACGCAAGACACTTACTTACAACATACGAGGAAGTGCATTGTATCAAAGTGACAGGACAAGAATGTTTGATTGACAGTTGAATTACTTGTGAATCCATATCTCCACCATGCATGTCTTATACCACAAACCAGTATGTCCAGCCTGTACCATATCACTTTACAATGGAGTGTCCATATATGCAATTATGACTGGAAATAGAGAAGCAATATCTCTAACGCAGACTACTCTACGACTGCATTAACAACCTCAGAAAATCCTATTTTCTTTGCCAAATCGCATTCCAGTTAATTAAGTGTTCATCTGCCAGAAAATGTCTCCCGGGACTAACCTGCTAAGCGTTTACTTCCAGATCCTTCCGCACTGAGCGCCAGAGGTTATATTTGACACTTATGGAGACACTTGTGAAGGAAGTTTCAATAATTGTTTTGGAAGTGTGTTGGGGCAATGGGATACAATTTCCTCTGTCATCAATACTCATTAGCAAAACACAAGAACTAGCTTAGAACACTTAATGTCACAGGAGGAGCTACAGTGCCTTTAGAAAGTATTCATACCCCTTGACTTTTCCCCACATTTTATTGTGCTACAGCCTGAATTAAAAATGGATTAAATAGCGATTATTTTGTTACTAGCCTACAATCAATTCTCCGTAATGCCTGTGCTTAGCTCCATTCCGTTTCTTTTTTATCCTGAAAAACTCCACAGTCCTTAACTACTACAAGCATACCCATAACATGAAGCAGCCATCACTATGCTTGAAAATATGGAGAGCGGTACTCAGTAATGTGTTGTTTTGGATTTGCCCCAAACATAACACTATGTATTTAAAAGATAAAGTGAATTGCTTTGCCACATTTTTTGCAGTTTTACTTTACTGCCTTGTTGCAAACTGTTTTGGAATATTTTTATTCTGTACAGGATTCCTTCTTTTCACTCTGTCAATTAGGTTAGTATTGTGGAGTAACTACAATGTTGTTGATCCATCCTCAGTTTTCACAGCCATTAAACTCTGCAACTGTTTTAAAGTCACCATTTTCCTCATGGTGAAATCCCTGAGAGGTTTCCTTCCTCTCCGGCAACTGAGTTAGGAAGGACGCCTGTATCTTTGCCGTGACTGGATGTATTGATACAACATCCAAAGTGTAATTAATAACTTCACCATGCTCAAAGGAATATTCAATGTCTGCTTTTTTAGGTGCACTTCTTTGCCAGGCATTGGAATCCTCCCTTGTCTTTGTGGTGATTCAAATCAAATTATTGCGGGTGTAGCTAAATGCTTGTGTTCCTAGCTCCAACAGTGCAGTAGTATCTAACAGTTCACAACAATACACACAAATCTAAAAGTAAAATAATGGAATTAAGAAATATATAAATATTAGATCGAGCAATGTCAGAGTGGCATTGACTAAAGTACAGTAGAATAGAATACAGTATATACATATGAGATGAGTAAAGCAGTATGTAAGCATTATTAAAGTGACATTATTAACATTATTCCATGTCTATGTATATGGGGCAGCAACCTCTAAAGTGCAGGGTTGAGTAACCGGGTGGTAGCCGGCTAGTGATGGCTATTTAACAGTCTGCAAGGTGATTACGGCTGTAAGACTGTGTCCTTTTCAGGCACACTGAGGTGAACTGTTTCGTATTCTAGCCCTCAGAAGAAATGGAAGGAAGAAAAAAAAGAAATATAGATAGATTTCTCGTTATGTTGTGAACACAAAGCCCAAGAAAGCTGAATTGAAGCTGCATTCACATAACTAGAGGCTTTCCGTGACCCTCTGGCAAATGCATTTCAGCGGTGGGGGAGATTGCTAATGGTGCAGGGTAGAATGATCTTAGTGCGTCTGAGTTTTGGGTTGTTGTTTTTTAAGCTTGAATGTTTTGCCTCTCAAACCGCAGGAGCTCTGCTGTGCCTCAGGTAGAATGTCTCTTGATGCACCCAGATGAAAGGTTTCATTCTAAGTGGGCCCTGCAGATTGTCTGGTACACCCAACATGTAAATGAAGACCATAGTTGTCCTTGGTCCCTTCATTTCACCTCAGAGTTTTCTTTTTAGTTTTGTCTGTGCTGTTGTTGTTGATATTGTTGTTGATGTTGTTGGTGATTTTGTTGATGTTGTTGGTGTTGTTGATTTTGTTGTTGTTAATGTTTTTGTTTTTGTTGTTGTTGATTTTGTTGTTGTTGATGTTGTTGATGTTGTTGCTGTTGTTGATTTTGTTGTTGATGATGTTGATGTTGTTGATGTTGTTGCTGTTGTTGATTTTGTTGTTGTTGATTTTGTTGTTGTTGTCGATGTTGTTGTTGATGTTGTTGATTTTGTTGTTGATGTTGTTGATGTTGTTCTTGTTGATTTTGTTGTTGTTGATGTTGTTGTTGTTGTTGATTTTATTGTTGTTGATGTTGACGTTGTTGATGTTGTTGTTGTTGTTGTTTTAAAATATACAGTAGCTCTGCTACACATGAAGATGGGGATCAAAGTCATTCAACCCCTGACATGACTATCTCTCAAAGATACAAAGATGTTGGTGCGTTGGGCTAACCAGTATCCCCACAACGGTCCCCACAATGGTTGAATAATCCATTTAATTCAGTTTTCAAAACTTACTTTACAAAGAACAGTGACTTTGCAATTCAGGACAGGTTTGTAACAAATATCAGGTATGGCATCATCTTCTGTGTATCGGCTTTGCATGCTAAGGCATGGTCTAATGGCGCAATAGATCAGTCTCCCTTCCTGCGCTGGTCATCATACTGGCTTCCTAAAGGAGTTATACACCTGCAATTATAACTCATCGTGATGAAGATTTTTAATTAGGACTTTGTTTTGTCAGTTACATCATATGATTAATGGAGAGAAGAACCATTGAGGACAAACACTGATGGTTTATTTCTTAGTTGTTGTTAATGGCTATGTGCTTACTACAGAGAATCATTATACAAGTATTAAAATCGTTCATCATAGTTAACACTGTGAGCATTTATTTAAAGATTTCAAAGGGGGGGGGGGGGGGGGTGTTAAAATGGCTTAAATCATTGATACCAATTACTTTAGGCAGTGTTTATTTTGCCCACACTGCATTCTAAATCGTTTATACTGCTGGGGAGGCGCTGTGATTGGTTGGCCGTTCGCTTACAAGCTGTTCATTTTCTTGCCAGGCTGACAGCAAAATAATCTCTTGGACCCGAAAAGTGGGGACAAAATGCTTGACCTATCATTAGTGACATGGATCGACTTAAATAGGAGGATGCCCAGGAGGAAAGCCTATCCTCTGGACTGGCTCGTAGGGGAGGATGCTACCATTGTCTGAGTGATGTCACCTTTTTTGGAAAGCCCTTGCTGTATGGTAAACGGCCTTTAGAAGGTCAGACTGGCGCTTTGCTATCAGTGACTCGTCCTGAATATGCTATTTAGATCAGAAGCTATGCCAAGTATGGCCCAACGGTACATCATTCTGCCGTGACTAGCGACACTATAACTTGGATTCTTCCTGTCCGTGGATGCAGTGTGATATAACGCTTTTCTTTGTTCATGTTAAACAACCCTTCACCGTTGTTGAGACACCATCATAGCAAAGAACAGCCAGTATCTCAGCCCATGTAGTACTGTCTCTGCCCGACAGTATTCCTGAGCTTGCTTCCTGGGACTAAGGGGTATAATAACCTGGCAGGGACTGTCCGTTATTTTACCAGGTAAGTTGACTGAGAACACGTTCTCATTTGCAGCAACAACCTGGGGAATAGTTACAGGGGAGAGGAGGGGGATGAATGAGACAATTGTAAACTGGGGATTATTAGTTGACCGTGATAGTTTGATGGCCAGATTGGGAATTTAGCCAGGACACAGGGGTTAACACACCCACTCTTACAATAAGTGCCATGGGATCTTTAATGACCTCAGAGAGTCAGGACACCCGTTTAACGTCCCATCCGCAAGACGGCACCCTACACAGGACAGTGTCCCCAATCACTGCCCTGGGGGATTGGGATATTTTTTAGACCAGAGGAAAGATTATCTCCTAATGGCCCTCCAACACCACTTCCAGCAGCATCTGGTCTCCCATCCAGGGACTGACCAGGACAAACCCTGCTTAGCTTCAGAAGCAAGCCAGCAAGCCAGCAGTGGTATGCAGGGTGGTATGCTGCTGGTGGTATGCTGCTGTCTAGCTTCATCATGTCTTTACCATCCTGCAGCAGCCTCTAGCCTACAGGGACATATTATCAGCCTGCAGCAGCCTCTAGTCTACAGGGACAGGTTTACCAACCTGCAGCAGCCTCTAGTCTACAGAGACAGGTTTACCAACCTGCAGCAGCCTCTAGTCTACAGGGACAGGTTTAACAACCTGCAGCAGCCTCTAGTCTACAGGGACAGGTTACCAACCTGCAGCAGCCTCTAGTCTACAGGGACATATTATCAGCCTGCAGCAGCCTCTAGTCTACAGGGACAGGTTTACCAACCTGCAGCAGCCTCTAGTCTACAGGGACAGGTTTAACAACCTGCAGCAGCCTCTATCCTACAAGGACATATTATCAGCCTGCAGTAGCCTCTAGTCTACAGGGACATATTATCAGCCTGCAGCAGCCTCTAGTCTACAGGAACAGGTCTACCAACCTGCAGCAGCCTCTAGTTTACAGGGACAGGTTTATCAACCTGCAGCAGCCTCTAGTCTACAGGGACAGGTTTACCAACCTGCAGCAGCCTCTAGTCTACAGGGACATGTTTACCAACCTGCAGCAGCCTCTAGTCTACAGGGACAGGCTTACCAACCTGCAGCAGCCTCTAGTCTACAGGGACATGTTTACCAACCTGCAGCAGCCTCTAGTCTACAGGGACAGGTTTAACAACCTGCAGCAGCCTGAAGCCTAAAAGGACAGGTTTCTCCCAACGTCCCATTCATTATATAGCATTACTGGACCGTCCCACTGAGAAAAGGTCACTTCACTGTTGTGTCCACTATACATGTGCAGGTCCTCTCCATAGTGAAATATTTAGTTACGTAGCAGTGGAATTATAGGGATTTGGAGCAAACGCAGTATAATGTTGTCCCTGAATGCACCTCCAGCAAGGGGTTGTTTATATCTAGCTCTTTCATCAAAGCCTTGAGTTTTGTCTATGGGGCCAAGACTGAAGTTGGCCTTTATAGTAAGAATCCAACCATTACAAAACAGCACCTACCCTTGAGACAAGCTATAACGAGCCTTTTCTGTCCCCATTAAAAGCATATCTGAGAAACATTTTGTCCTATGCTGCTTTCAAATGATTTTATCTTTGCTTGTTGGCAGCAAATAAATTCCATAGTTTCATTAAGGTAGAGCTGGTTCATTTCAGGACAACACATCAAACACATTTAAGCAGAAATGGTGGGGATCAATTTCATAAGCTCATCCTCATCCTTCCCCCATCTGTCTTCATAGTGATACCGCTGACATTTGATCCTCCAAGGATGATGCTGGATGACATTCTATCCCCCTCACGTTATATACACTATGTTCAGCATGGCCTTAAATGGTTAAGTTCTGTATGTGTACACAAACTATTAGCAAATCGCCTAAAAAAAAACTTCTGTTGACTGAGGGAATTTAACACAGCACCAAAGTTTTAACCCACACAGACTTCCCGTCCTAGCAGCATGAAAAGGTAGTCCTGGTGGACAAACAGTTATATACAGATTACTGGTTTAAAAAAATAGTTAGGGAGAGGCGGGACGCAAATGTCTCAACTGGCCAATTGCCAGGGAAAATGCAGAGCGTCAGATTCAAATAAAATACTATAAAATTCAAACTTTCATTAAATCACACATGTAAGATACTCAATTAAAGCTACACTCGTTGTGAATCCAGCCAACATGTTAGATTTAAAAAATGCTTTTCGGCGAAAGCATAAGAAGCTATTATCTGATAGCCTGCACCATCTGCACCAGCAGTAAACAAAGGAGTTAGCATATTTCAACCCTGCAGGCGCTACACAAAACACTGAAATAAAATATAAAACATTCATTACCTTTGACGAGCTTCTTTTGTTGGCACTCCAATATGTCCCATAAACATCACAATTGGTCCTTTTGGTCGATTAATTCCGTCCATATATATCCAAAATGTCCATTTATAAAGTGCGTTTGATCCAGAAAAAAACAGCTTACAAAAAACGTCACTACAAAATATTTCAAAAGTTGGCTTTAAACTTTGCCACAATATTTCAAACTACTTTTGTAATACAACTTTAGGTATTTTTAAACGTTAATAATCGATCAAATTGTAGACGGGGCAATCTGTGTTCAATACAGGAAAGAAAACAAACCAGCACCACTTTTCACGTCTTGCGCAACTCACAAAAGTGTACCCAGTTCCGAGTTGGCCTACTTCTTCATTGCACAAAGAAATAACCTCAACCAAATTCCAAAGACTGGTGACATCCAGTGGAAGCGGTGGGAACTGAAAACAGGTTCCTAAGAAATATCCCTTGGCAATAACAAGTCAGGGAACAGAGAGGCAAAAAAGATAATAATCTGAACAGTTAGTCCTCTGGGTTTTGCCTGCTACATAAGTTCTGTTATACTCACAGACATGATTCAAACAGTTTTAGAAACTTCAGAGTGTTTTCTATCCAAATCTATGAATACTATTCTTGGCATGAGTAGCAGGAAGTTGAAATTGGGCACGCTATTTATCCAAAAGTGGAAATTCTGCCCCAAGAGGTTTTAATTAATGGAGTAGGTCGTAAAAATGACTGTACAGTTATTTTGTATTTATCTTTTTTTTATTCAACACTTTTTTTCTTCTTAAAACTGCATTGTTCGTTAAGGTCTTGTAAGTAAGCATTTCACTGTAAGGTCCACACCTGTTGTATTCGGCGCATGTGACAAATGCAATTTGTTTTGATTGGATAGGATTAACAGAATAACAGGAAATAGCAGAATGTATAGAGGATGTATAGGATTGTGGTCATGTAGAGTAGCCAGTACAGTAGATAACCAGGGATGAGTAAAGTTGGCTAGATCGCATCATCACCTTTAGGTGTGTCTTTCACATGTTGGCCATTTAACACTTCGCTTTAATTTTGTAGGTGAAAACAAAATGACCACATGATTCTAGATTATAGGTAAAGCAACCTATTGTCTTTAGCCCCCAGAAAGAGCCCTTTCAATTTTGCCAAGCTGTTGTAGTCCAAACATCACAAGCTGTTGTAGTCCAAACATCACTCACAGAGAGTTATTTGGTTTAGTTACGACTGCTTCTAATATTTTCATGAGATGTGAGATGAGACTGAATTCAAAACAGCCAATTCTGCCTTAATCTCCCACGACTCTTAATTAGTTCAGAAGCCTGAAGTGCATTGTAGCTGAGAAGAAAATTAGAATTATTGAAATGATTTAAAGATGAGCAAAAACACTTCCATACTGTTGTGAAAGAGAGAATATTGTTGTAATTGGAATTAAATTGAGATAATTTAGCATGTAATCAACTGCAGAAGGCCCCGCATTGCAATACAAGAATGCTTTATTGCAGCTGAACTAATTCAGTTCGGTTCAGTTTCGCTTCTATGATATCAAACAACAGCTGTTTGCAGCTGCTTTTAGTTTGAGGTGCTGTTATTGGTTAGACGATTATTTGACAAGTATCACGTTTTAATGTCACGTGCACAAGTACTGTGAAATGCCTTTCTTGTAAGTTACAAACCCAACAGCGCAGTAATCAATAGCAATGTAGCGCTACAAATAACAAGGTAGAAAAAAAACACACAAAATATAAAAATAAGAGGAGCACAAGAAAGTAAGAGGCTATATACAGGGTCAGTCAGTTCCTATACCATATTTACAATGTGCAGTGGAGTGATGGAGGTAGATGTGTATGGTGATTAGGCAACAGGATATAAGATAAACAGAGTAGCAGTAGCTTGTATGTGATTGGGTGTGCGGCTGTGTACAGTCAGTATATATGTATGAGCATATTATGGGTAAGTGAGCAGATGATGGAGTGTTTGTGTGTGTATGTGTGTGTGTGTGTGTGTGTGTGTGTGTGTGTGTGTGTGTGTGTGTGTGTGTGTGTGTGTGTGTGTGTGTGTGTGTGTGTGTGTGTGTGTGTGTGTGTGTGCAAATAAATAAAAAATATATATATATACACACAAGGGTCAACTCAGATAGTCTGTGTAGTCATTTTGTTAGCTCTTAGTTAGTTTTTTAGCAGTCTTATGGCTTGGGTATAGAAGCTGTTCAGGAGCCTGTTGGTTTCAGACTTGATGCTTGCCGTGCGCTTGCCGTGCGGAAGCAGAGAGAACAGTCTGGCTTGGGTGGCTGGAGTCTTTAACGATTTTCCAGGCCTTCCTTTCACACCGCCTGATATAGAGGTCCTGGATGGCAGGGAGCTCGGTCCCAGTGAAGTACTGGGGTCTGCACCACCCTCTGTAGCTCCATGCGATCGAGCGCAGGGCTATTGCCATACCAAGCAGTGATGCAGCCAGCCAAGCTGCTCTCAATGGTACAACTGTAGAACTTTTTGAGGATTTGAGGGCCCATGCCAAACTTTTTCAACCTCCCGAGGGGAAAGAGGCACTGTCGCGACTTCTTCATGAATGTGCGTGTTTGTTTGGACCATTTTAAGACTTTAGTGGTTTGGACACGGAGGAATTTGAAGCTGTCTATCTGCTCCACTGCCACCCCATCGAAGTGGATGGGGGCGTGCTCGCCACCCCTGTTTCCTGTAGTCCACAACCATTTCCTTGGTCTTACTGATGTTGAGGGTGAGGTTGTTGTTCTGGCAACACACAGCCAGGTCACTGACCTCCTCCCTGTAGGCTGTCTCATCGTTGCCGGTGATTAGCCCTACCATGGTCATGTCATCAGCAAACTTGATGATGATGTTGGAATCGTGCATTACCATGTAGTCGTGGGTGAACAGGGAGTACATGAGGGAACTAAGCACACTCCCCTGTGGGGCCCCTGTGTTGAGGGTCACCGTGGAGGTGATGTTGCCTACCCTTACCACCTGTGGTCGGCCCATAACGAAGTCCAGGTTCCAGTTGCAGAAGGATGTGTTCAGTCCCAGGGCCCTAAGCTTGGTGACAAGCTTGGAGGGGACTATGGTGTTGAAAGCTGAGCTGTAATCAATGAACAGCATTCTCGCAAAGGTATTCCTCTAGGTGAGTGAGGGCAGTGTGGAGTGCAATTGAGATTGCGTCGTCTATGGATCTGTTGGGGCGGTATGTAAATTGCAGTGGGTCTAGTGTGTCTGGCATGGTGGAGTTTATGTGTGCCATAACCAGCCTCTCAAAGCACTTCATGATTACAGAAGTGAGGGATACAGGGTGGTAGTCATTGTGGCACGAAGCCTTAGAGTTCTTGGGAACAGGAATGATGGTGGTCATCTTAAAACATGTTGGGATTACAAACTGGGACAAGGAGACGTTGAAAATTACCATGAATAAGTCTGCCAACTGTTTTGCACATGCTCTGAAAACGCTCCCTGGAATACCATCTGGCTCCGCTGACTTGCGGGTGTTGACTTAGTTAAAGATAGCGAGATCAGCCAATCTTCTGGGTCGGTGACGCCCCTCATACCCGGCACGATGTTGTTGTTGTCAAAGCGTGCATAAAGAGCGTTGAGTTCATCTAGTGGAAAGGTGTCGTTGGGCAGATTAGATCGGTTGGGTCTACTTTTGTCATCCGTAATGGACTGTTACCCCTGGCACGTGGCGGCGGGCATCGAAGCATGTGTAGCGTGGATTCCACCTTATACCTACAGTATATTGTCCTTTTGCTCATTTGATGACTCTGCGTAGGTCATATTGAGACTTCTTGTACTTATTCCTGTCCTCGGCCGTAGCCTCAGGGTTGTCTGTAGGAGCCCTGTCCTTTAGTTTAGCTACAACCTCTGTGTTAATCCAGGGCTTTTGATTGGGGAAGCAGAAAACCTTCCTTTTGAGGACAATGTCGCCGATGCATTTCCTAATGAAGCCGGCTGACGGAGGTGGTTAGCTTTCACCAGGATCCCCCCTCTCTTGCCTCTGTAACGTCGGCAATTCCTATTGGGGAGCCAAAAAATTGTGTCGGAATTACAGAAAGAGCCCTAGGCAGATGAGTCAAAGTCGGAATTGAGGAAAGTAACTGCTGATCTGATGTTCAAACGTTCTTGTCAGTTGTAAGAAATAATAACAGATACATTTCGTGAAAATAAACGACAAAATAATCACAAAATAGCAAAGTTGGGCCAGATCTTGCAAAACGACAGCCGTCCAGAACGCCGTCATTTTAACTGCAGATGAAAGTCTTTATAAACCACTCTGGGAGCTTGAGGAGGGACATAAGGTACTCCCAGACGATGAGCAGTTGTGCAAGGGGCAATCATTTGTACTGGGCTTTTATAACTGTCCAGTGGCAAAAGGCAGGTTGTAAGTCAGGCTTGATCGGTATAAAGGTTTAATGGGCCCCTTATCTGTCTGGAGACATTTGTCCAATGCTGAAGATCTTTAGACTGAGCTTTTAGTGCTGTACATGGACACATCAAAAAGGTGGTCTGACAGATGTGTCAATGATGTGATGATAACCCCCAACACCCCAATACAATTCATTTATGTTATATTTTTCTTTCAGTTGTCACTCTTTTTAAAAAAAAGGAAATTAACTCCCTCAAAGTTCATGAAATCATAACTTAAGATCAAACTTAATAGCCATCGTCATGAAGCCACCTCACCTCACCGCAATTTCAGGCCAAATATGACTATTGGAACCCAATGTAGCGTTAATAGACTGGAAGGGTGCCTATGAGTCTGGCGCGCAAAAACTCTGTGCAGTCAAAACGTTTAGACTCAACTTTGGTTTCCACTTACAGGCCAATGTCAAGGTCAATCAAGGAAGTAGACATTAGCACATATTACACAACAACCCCCGTTTTGGTAAAGCATTTGAATCCCCCGCAGGGTTTTGCTATAAGAGACCCTCAAATTGAAGGGATTGCTTAGTAAGGTCAGATTTGCCTAAGAAAAAAGCATTGCATTTTATCTCTATCATTCCTGATGACGCACTGTCCACTGTTATGATCAGAGGAAACTCTCTTATCCATCCCCATTCAGGTGAGAGGATAAAGGTTTGATGTAGAACAACCTGTAATGCCCAAAATGTTGTATATCTCCTTGAGTGCTCCTGTAACATTTATTATGTGTGTAAAACCAAATGTGAACTTAAGAAAAGGATTTGTGAGCATAAGAGCTCCATTCGCAACCACAATGAAAAATCACCTGTTGCCAGGCATTTCATAATCATGAACTAAGTGCCTTACGCTACATGGGAATTGGATTGGAGAAGGCCCCACGTAGAGGAGGAAATAGGGATAAATGACTCATCCAAAGCCAGTCATATTGGATATAGTGCCCCAGCAGGTCTCAATGAGGAATGTTCCCTTTTCTTGTTTTTTTTGTAAAAACTATAGCAGGCTTGCAGTTGATAAACGATGCCTCCTGGCGGCCATGTTGGAAGAACGCTGCATTAATTCTTCTGACAACAACAGCCTAGTGACTATCCCACACTGCATGATAACAGTGCCTAAAACTACACTGCTCAAAAAAATAAAGGGAACACTAAAATAACACATCCTAGATCTGAATGAATGAAATATTCTTATTAAATACTTTTTTCTTTACATAGTTGAATGTGCTGACAACAAAATCACACAAAAATTATCAATGGAAATACAATTTATCAACCAATGGAGGTCTGGATTTGGAGTCACATTCAAAATTAAAGTGGAAAACCACACTACAGGCTGATCCAACTTTGATGTAATGTCCTTAAAACAAGTCAAAATGAGGCTCAGTGGTGTGTGTGGCCTCTACGTGCCTGGATGACCTCCCTACAACGCCTGGGCATGCTCTTGATGAGGTGGCGGATGGTCTCCTGAGGGATCTCCTCCCAGACCTGGACTAAAGCATCCGCCAACTCCTGGACAGTCTGGGGTGCAACGTGGCGTTGGTGGATGGAGCGAGACATGATGTTCCAGATGTGCTCAATTGGATTCAGGTCTGGGGAACGGGTGGGCCAGTCCATTGTATCAATGCCTTCCGCTTGCAGGAACTGCTGACACACTCCAGCCACATGAGGTCTAGCATTGTCTTGCATTAGGAGGAACCCAGGGCCAACCGCACCAGCATATGGTCTCACAAGGGGTCTGAGGATCTCATCTCTGTACCTAATGGCAGTCAGGCTACCTCTGGCAAGCACATGGAGGGCTGTGCGGCCCCCCAAAGAAATGCCACCACACACCATGACCCACCGCCAAACCGGTCATGCTGGAGGATGTTGCAGGCAGCAGAACGTTCTCCACGGCGTCTCCAGACTCTGTCACGTCTGTCACATGTGCTCAGTGTGAACCTGCTTTCATCTGTGAAGAGCACAGGGCGCCAGTGGCAAATTTGCCAATCTTGGTGTTCTCTGGCAAATGCCAAACGTCCTGCACGGTGTTGGGCTGTAAGCACAACCCCCACCTGTGGACGTCGGGCCCTCATACCACCCTCATGGAGTCTGTTTCTGACCGTTTGAGCAGACACATGCACATTTGTGGCCTGCTGGAGGTCATTTTGCAGGGCTCTGGCAGTGCTCCTCTGCTCCTCCTTGCACAAAGGCGGAGGTAGCGGTCCTGCTGCTGGGTTGTTGCCCTCCTACGGCCTCCTCCACGTCTCTTGATGTACTGGCCTGTCTCCTGGTAGCGCCTCCATGCTCTGGACACTACGCTGACAGACACAGCAAACTTTCTTGCCACAACTCGCATTGATGTGTCATCCTGGATGAGCTGCACTACCTGAGCCACTTGTGTGGGTTGTAGACTCTCATGCTACCACTAGAGTGAAAGCACCGCCAGCTTCAAAAGTGACCTAAACATCAGCCAGAAAGCATAGGAACTGAGAAGTGGTCTGTGGTCCCCACCTTCAGAACCACTCCTTTATTGGCGGTGTCTTGCTAATTGCCTATAATTTCCACCTGTTGTCTATTTCATTTGCACAACAGCATGTGAAATGTATTGTCAATCAGTGTTGCTTCCTAAGTGGACAGTTTGATTTCACAGAAGTGTGATTGGCTTGGAGTTACAATGTGTTGTTTAAGTGTTCCCTTTATTTTTTTGAGCAGTCCAGTTGATTCATCACCACGGTTATTTTCTGTAGAGTATTTGGCTGCTCTAACAACGCAGGAAAGACAACGGTTGAGGAAATATGTTTACAGATTCCCCGCAATCATAAAACACCATTGGTGACACCAATGAGAGTCAAATCAAATGTTATTAGTCACATGCGCCAAATACAACAGGTGTAGTAGACCTTAAAGTGAAATGCTTACTTAACCAACAACGCAGTTAAAGAAATAGTTAAGAAAATATTTACCAAATAAAGTAAAGTAAAATATAATAAAAAGTAACATTAAAATAACAATAATGAGGTTATATACTGGGTGTACCGGTACCGAGTCAATGTGTGGGGGTACAGGTTAGTCGAGGTAATTTGTACAGGTAGGGGTGAAGTGACTATGCATAGATAATAAACAGCTAGTAGCAGCAGTGTAAAAACAAGGGGGGGGGGGGGGGGGGGGGTTATGTAAATAGTCTGGGTGGCCATTTGATTAATTGTTCAGCAGTCTTATGGCTTGGGGGTAGAAGCTGTTAAGGAGCCTTTTGGTCCTAGACTTGGTGCTCCGGAACAGACATGGAACAGGACAGGAATAGCGTCAGAACCGGGTAATACACAGACGTAAGACAATTAATGCAGAAGCCGGGACCGGAGCTGGGGAACAGACAGATATAGGGGGGTAATAAAACAGGTGATCTCAGTCCAGGTGAGTCCAATGCATCGCTGATGCGCGTGACGAGGGAATGCAGGTGTGCGTGATTGTAACGGCTCTCATTTGTAGAAGGAAGAGTGGACCAAGGCACAGGGTGGTAGGCGTACATCGTAATTTTATTGATGACACCAAAACGAAATAACAAAGACAAAAAAATGTAAAGTGCAGAGTTCACAGTAAGGCTAAGAAACTAAACAGAAAACAAGATCCCACAAAACCCAAAAGGAAAATGACAACTTATATATGCTCCCCAATCAGAGACAACGATAGACAGCTGCCTCTGATTGGGAACCACACTCAGCCAAACACAAAGAAATAGACAACATAGACTTTCCCACCGGAGTCACACCCTGACCTAACCAAATATAGAGAATAATAAGGATCTCTAAGATCAGGGCGTGACAGTAATGATGGTGACAGGAGTGCGTAATGCAGGGCAGCCTGGCGCCCCCAAGTGCCAGGGGGGAGAGAGCGGGAGCAGGCGTGTTTTATGCTAAGGATCCAGACATTTCACCACCTATATTACAATGGTTGGATTTGTACCCCCAAAAAATTATGTCATAACAAGGCATGTACAAAATCCAGTATAATGATTAGCCTCATATACATTGTCTACTGGTATGGTTTTTAAATTGAAAACTTATAACTGAACAATATCTAAACAATGTGTGAGTTAAGCTATTCTCTGGTTCAGGTGCACAATGTCAAGGGGTGCATTGCAAATGCTCATAAGGCTAATGCCATCATACTGTAGGCCAGTGGTTCCCAACTCACATCTGATTCAACTTGTCAACTAATCATCAGGCCTTCAGTGAGTTGAATCAGGTGTGTTTGTCCGGGGCTACAACAACATGTGGGTTGGAGGTACTGGAGGTCCGGAGTTGGGAAACACCGCTGTAGGCCTATGGCTGCACTGGCGTTGCATGCCATTATCAACTGCAAAATGGGTTCACATGGCTGATATCCTGAAAAAAATAGTGACAATCAAATAAAACTAATTGGAGAGCGTATGACTGAACAAAAAGGTAATGTTCATTTGAGAATACAACACAGAAACACAGACAAATTAGAGACAGATTCCCTTCGCCTCTTTATCGCAGGATTGTGATCTGTGATTAATCAACATTAACACCAGTTCATCTTCAATAATAGTTAAGTTAACAATTAAAACAAGTTTAAACACTTAACTTCAAAGAATCAACACTATTTCATATTCATTTCACAGTGTACAAGTAAGCTAACGCATGTGTAAAAGGCTAGTCATTTTAATAACACGTAGGCTATGAATACCCAGAGGTGGCCAACCTCGCTCCACTGATCACTGATCTACTGGGGGAGCAGACTTCTGTTCCAGTCCAGCAATAGCACACTTGATTATTAACTCATTAGATTTGATACATTGAATCAGGTGTGTTCGTGCTGGGCTGGAACAGAACCCTGCACACCCAAAAATAAGAATTTGTTCTTAACTGACTTGCCTAGTTAAATGAAGGTAAATAAAAAATTGTGTGTGACTTTTAAACTGTATTTTTGTTCACAGAATTTGCATACCTAGGTACACATATAATCTATGGTATACAAGGATGTACCCTTATTCTCTTGGGACATTCTTTGGGACCTTTTCATCTGCAGACAGGGTTTGACAGCTCTCTGTATCTGAGGACAGAAAACATCACAAAGAAACAGGCAGCATTATACTCAACTTAGACAGCCCTGAATATTATGTTGCTATATCTTTCGGTCCTCTGTTTTTCTCGCTAGGGACTGGAACTGGAGAATAGTTTCATAATGTCCTCCCACATAGGTACCTGCCCTCTCCCTTCCCTGACAGCTGGACCTGCTAGCTAATCCTTTCACACTCTTCCATGGCTGTTAGCTAGCTACCTAGCTATAAATGCATTTAGAGTTACAATGATAAATACATGAAGATAGCTTACTAGCTAATATGAAGTTAGCAATCTGGTGATATTTAATTCACGTATGTAAAGTTAGCTAACGGTAACTATCCAACATTTTGTTCGTAGCTCATTTGAGTCAGCCTGCGCACTAAGTGTCTGTAGCAAGCTAGCTGGCTAATAATACATCTTTTTTTATCACTTTCAAAATATATTTATTTTGAACCTTTATTTAACTAGGCAAGTCAGTTAAGAACAAATTCTTATTTACAATGACAGCCTACTGGGGAACAGTGGGTTAACTGCCTTGTTCAGGGGCAGAACAACAGATGTCTACGTTGTCTGGCCTAATGCTCTAACCACTAGGCTACCTGCCGTCCCAGGTAGCCTTTCTTGAATACGTTTTCCCACTGCCTCAGTTTTCTGTGTCCTTAGAAAAACTAAATAATGGGCAATCTTCCCAAAGTTTCCCTTGGTAGCAAAATGCAGCCAGCCATGTGGACGATTGGAGTTTGGTCTTCCAACATGGGGCCATCTATAAATATATAGACCGAAAATACCTTCCTAATATTTAGGCTATAATGACATCATAGTGTATCTTTGTGTGTTTTTTGTAAATATTTCATCTTAAATATTTCATACTTTCCCCCATAGCTCTCCCTGCTGGGAACTCTTATTTGGACCAATACTGACTGTGAATCTATAGTTATGGCTACCTGTGTGTAGCCTGTAAGGCTGTCCTAACATTGCCTCATATGCACGCTGAAGAAGGGCTCTTACCCCCAAACGTTCGTGCAGCAATAAAAAACATGTTTATTTAAGTTTATTCACAGGAGTGCCATCCTATTTTTATTCTTCACACTATGAAGTTGGAAAAATACTACGAAATTGTGGAAATGATAACGTCCTTTTAGTGTTTGAAAAGACTGCCTTAAATTTCAGCCTGTTTTGGTGGGATGACATCACCGGGCGGTAATTTAGAAAGTGTTCCAAACCTCTCTGCCAATAACTCAGACCACTCCCAAACAGTCCTAGCAAAATCATTTCTTGAGAAATGTCTCTTTGCTAAGAAGTTATTTTTCTTTATTTTTGACCATTTTAATTGAAAACAATCACACTAAGGTACTTAATTGTTACCCAGAAATGATTTGATATTGAGATAAAACTGGCTGCATTGCCCATGTGTGCATGTCCAAGTGTATGTGTGCGTGAGGATATGTTGCTGGGATACCTGGTTGCAACGGTCCCCATTTGGAGGGACTCCGGGAATGAATCAGGTCCCCACTTGGCAGC
The DNA here is from genome assembly GCF_045791955.1 of Oncorhynchus clarkii lewisi. NCBI lineage: Eukaryota > Metazoa > Chordata > Actinopteri > Salmoniformes > Salmonidae > Oncorhynchus > Oncorhynchus clarkii. The sequence continues at coordinate 8,572,210 of NC_092147.1, forward strand.
TGAGCTTTTCAGCTCAGCGGGGACATTCCCCTCTGCATCGGTCTCTGCTCCACACAAATCACTAACTACGCCTTAAAGCATCCCGCTCACGCCTTGACGCTCCCTCTCAACTAAATTGAGTCGTGTGTTTATCTCAACCCCGGGTCATTTTCAGTCTGCTGAGAATCCTAGCTATTTCCACATGGCAGTTTTTTTAAGTCTCTGCGGGAATCTGATAGATTGAGGTGAGGAGCTGTCAGGAGCAAGTCTAGAGATTAGAGGTCGACCGATTATGATTTTTCAACGCCGATACCGATTATTGGAGGACCAAAAAAGCCGATACTGATTTTTATTTATTTATTTGTAATAATGACAATAACAACAATACTGAATGAACACTTATTTTAACTTAATATAATACATCAATAAAATCAATTTAGCCTCAAGTAAATAATGAAACATGTTCAATTTGGTTTAAATAATTAAAAAACCAAAGTGTTGGAGAAGAAAGTAAAAGTGCAACATGTGCTATGTAACAAAGCTAACGTTTCAGTTCCTTGCTCAGAACATAAGAACATATGAAAGCTGGTAGTTCCTTTTAACATGAGTCTTCAATATTCCCAGGTAAGTTTTAGGTTGTAGTTATTATAGGATTATTTCCCTCTATATCATTTGTATTTCATTAACCTTTGACTATTGGATGTTCTTATAGGCACTTTAGTATTGCCAGTGTAACAGTATAGCTTCCGTCCCTCTCCTCACTCCTACCTGGGCTCGAACCAGCAACACAACGACAACAGCCACCATCGAAGCAGCGTTACCCATGCAGAGCAAGGGGAACAACTACTAGAAGGCTCAGAGCGAGTGACGTTTGAAATGCTATTAGCATTGACTAGCTAGCCATTTCACTTCGGTTACACCAGCCTCATCTCGGGAGATGATAGGCTTGAAGTCATAAACAGCGCGATGCTTGACGCACAACGAAGAGCTGCTGGCAGAACGCGCGAAAGTGCTGTTTGAATTAATGTTTAAGCTCCTTCTTCTGCCTACCACCGTTCAGTCAGATATTTAGATGCTTGTATGCTTGTATGCTCAGTCAGATTATATGCAACGCAGGACACGCTAGATAATATCTAGTAATATCATCAACCATGTGTAGTTAACTAGTGATTATGATTGATTGTTTTTTATAAGATAAGTTTAATGCTAGCTAGCAACTTACCTTGGCTTACTGCATTCACGTAACAGGCAGTCTCCTTTGGAGTGCAACGAGAGAGAGGCAGGTCGTTATTGCGTTGACTAGTTAACTGTAAGGTTGCAAGGTTGGATCCCCCGAGCTGACAAGGTGAAAATCTGTCGTTCTGCCCCTGAACGAGGCAGTTAACCCACCATTCCTAGGCCGTCATTGAAAGTAAGAATGTGTTCTTAACTGACTTGCCTAGTTAAATAAAGGTATAAAATATATATATATAATTTTTTTAAATTAAATCATCAAATCGGCGCCCAAAAATACCGATTTCTGATTGTTATGAAAACTTGAAATCGGCCATTCCGATTAATCGTCAGACCTCTCGTAGAGATGCATCAAACAGGGGTCAGGAGCAAGTCTAGAGATCCATCAAACAGGGGTCAGGAGCAAGTCTAGAGATCCATCAAACAGGGGTCAGGAGCAAGTCTAGAGATCCATCAAACAGGGGTCAGGAGCAAGTCTTGAGATCCATCAAACAGGGGTCAGGAGCAAGTCTAGAGATCCATCAAACAGGGGTCAGGAGCAAGTCTAGAGATCCATCAAACAGGGGTCAGGAGCAAGTCTAGAGATGCATCAAACAGGGGTCAGGAGCAAGTCTAGAGATCCATCAAACAGCGTCACAGACGGGTTGGTTGTTTAGCTTGCACAACTATGGGGCAAAACAGACGGGATTGGCTTAGAATGTTGATAACACGTAAACTATAGTTCTTCTCCAATGTTGATTGAAAACATAAATATACAGTGCCTTGCGAAAGTATTCGGCCCCCTTGAACTTTGCGACCTTTTGCCACATTTCAGGCTTCAAACATAAAGATATAAAACTGTATTTTTTTGTGAAGAATCAACAACAAGTGGGACACAATCATGAAGTGGAACGACATTTATTGGATATTTCAAACTTTTTTAACAAATCAAAAACTGAAAAATTGGGCGTGCAAAATTATTCAGCCCCCTTAAGTTAATACTTTGTAGCGCCACCTTTTGCTGCGATTACAGCTGTAAGTCGCTTGGGGTATGTCTCTATCAGTTTTGCACATCGAGAGACTGACATTTTTTCCCATTCCTCCTTGCAAAACAGCTTGAGCTCAGTGAGGTTGGATGGAGAGCATTTGTGAACAGCAGTTTTCAGTTCTTTCCACAGATTCTCGATTGGATTCAGGTCTGGACTTTGACTTGGCCATTCTAACACCTGGATATGTTTATTTTTTAACCATTCCATTGTAGATTTTGCTTTATGTTTTGGATCATTGTCTTGTTGGAAGACAAATCTCCATCCCAGTCTCAGGTCTTTTGCAGACTCCATCAGGTTTTCTTCCAGAATGGTCCTGTATTTGGCTCCATCCATCTTCCCATCAATTTTAACCATCTTCCCTGTCCCTGCTGAAGAAAAGCAGGCCCAAACCATGATGCTCCACCACCATGTTTGACAGTGGGGATGGTGTGTTCAGCTGTGTTGCTTTTACGCCAAACATAACGTTTTGCATTGTTGCCAGAAAGTTCAATTTTGGTTTCATCTGACCAGAGCACCTTCTTCCACATGTTTGGTGTGTCTCCCAGGTGGCTTGTGGCAAACTTTAAACAACACTTTTTATGGATATCTTTAAGAAATGGCTTTCTTCTTGCCACTCTTCCATAAAGGCCAGATTTGTGCAATATATGACTGATTGTTGTCCTATGGACAGAGTCTCCCACCTCAGCTGTAGATCTCTGCAGTTCATCCAGAGTGATCATGGGCCTCTTGGCTGCATCTCTGATCAGTCTTCTCCTTGTATGAGCTGAACGTTTAGAGGGATGGCCAGGTCTTGGTAGATTTGCAGTGGTCTGATACTCCTTCCATTTCAATATTATCGCTTGCACAGTGCTCCTTGGGATGTTTAAAGCTTGGGAAATCGTTTTGTATCCAAATCCGGCTTTAAACTTCTTCACAACAGTATCTTGGACCTGCCTGGTGTGTTCCTTGTTCTTCATGATGCTCTCTGCATGACCAGTCTTGGTGACCAGGGGATTGGTGAACAGGGGATTGGTGACCAGGGGATTGGTGAACAGGGGATTGATGACCAGGGGATTGGTGAACAGGGGATTGGTGACCAGGGGATTGGTGACCAGGGGATTGGTGACCAGGGGATTGTAAATGCATTAACTTGGTAACGAAACTAACAGAAACGTTTATTTACTCAGCCACCAAGGACACCTAATCTTTTGATTAAAATATTGGCAGTAATTAGCAGGAGATGTAATTTTACTTTAAAGAGTAACTTTCATGAGAAAGAAAAAAAAACCCATCAAAAAACAGATGTTTTAGGCTTAGTTATAGTGAAACACGTCAATTCTGGTCTTCATTTCGACAGTTCGTTGCAAAAGTGATATATGTTGGTCTTTCAGTAGCAAATCTAGCTCTTTGTCATCGCAAGGGGGGGTTTCGGTATGAAATCCACTCCCTTCTACATGTGCTGGGTGGTGCCACTTCAAGGCTTACTGTAAAAGCAGGTGACAGCGTGCCAATATATTTCGCATGATGTTTCCTTTACTAGATTACTGACGTTACACGAAAATCAAAAGGCAGTAAGGCACATTTCCGCATATGACAAAATTCAATGTTTTTTGCTTGCCGTTTCATACAGATCTATGTGCTTTTACAAACAAAAACAAAAACATGTAAACTACTGTGTATGAGCATATTACGTTAATATTAGTTGTCACGCCCTGACCTTAGTATTCTTTGTTTTCTTTATTATTTTGGTTAGGTCAGGGTGTGACATGGGTGATTATATGTTTTCGTCCTGTCTAGGGCTTTTGTTTGTTTATGGGGTTGTAACCAGTCTAAGGGTTTTGTATGTCTATGGTTGCCTAGATTGGTTCTCAATTAGAGGCAGCTGTTTATTGTTGTCTCTGATTGGGAACCATATTTAGGCAGCCATATTCCTTGAGTATTTTGTGGGTGATTATCTAGGTCTATGGATGTTGCATGTTTGCACGCTGTGTTGATAGCAGTCATGGTGGTTTTGTTATTTTGTTTGTTTAGTGTACTGTATTTCGTCTTACATTAAAAGAATGTATTCACATCACGCTGCGCTTTGGTTCTCCGATCCTTACTACTCCTCCTCGTCAGAGGAGTAGCTAAATCCATAGTAACAAGAAATACATGACAGTGGTGGTCATGTCAACTCTTATTTTTTCCCAACTGCTATGACTGATTGGTGATGCAGTCTGCTAAAACAGTTGGCTCAGTTCAATGGTTGTACATTTTAATCCCACATGGGGCAGATAAAAAAAATTGTTATAATTTATGTAAAAGATTAGTAGAAAATAACAAAGGTTAGGTGAATTCATGTAGCATTTCGCTACAGCAGCAATAACATCTGCTAAATATGTCCCATCTGGATAAGAGGAATACCTATGTAAGAATGCTGTTCATTGGCTATAGCGCAGCATTCAACACCATAGTACCCTCCAAGCTCATCATTAAGCTTGGGTCCCTGGGTCTGAACCCTGTCCTGTGCAACTGGGTTCTTAACTTCCTGACGGGCCGCCCCCCAGGTGGTGAAGGTAGGAAACAACACCCCCACTTCGCTGTTCCTCAACACAGGGGCCCCACAAGGGTGCATGCTCAGTCCCCTCCTGTACTCCCTGTTCCCCCATGACTTCGTTGCCACGCACGCCTCAAACGACACAACAGTAGTAGGCATGATTACCAGCAATGACAAGACAGCCCACAGAGACTAGGTGAGTGCCATGGGAGAGTGGTGCCAGTAAAATAACCTCTCACTCAATGTCAACATAAACACAGGAGCTGATTGTGGACTTCAGGAAACAGCAGAGGGAGCATGCCCCTATCCACATCGACAGGACTGCAGTGGAGAAGGTGGAAAGCTTCAAGTTTCTCAGTGTACAGATCAATGAGGTTCTGAAATGGTCCACCCACACCGACAGTGTGGTGAAGAAGGCGCAACAGCGCCTCTTCAATCTCAGGAGACTGAAGAAATGTTGCTTTGCCCCTAAAACCTTCACAAACTTATTCAGATGCACAATTGAGAGTATTCTGTCGGGCTGTATCACCACCTGGTACGGCAACTGCACCGCCCTCAATCGCAGAGCTCTCCAGAGGGTGGTGCGGTCTGCCCAACACATCATCAGGGGCAAACTACCTACCCTCCAAGACACATACAGCACCCAATGTCACAGGAAGGCCAAAAAGATCATCAAGTACATCAACCACCATGGCCTGTTCATGGCCTGTTCACCCTGCTATCATTCAGAAGGCGAGGTCAGTACATGTGCATCAAAGCTGGGACCAAGAGACTGAAAAACAGCTTCTATCTCAAGGCCATCAGACTGTTAAATAGCCATCACTAGCCGGCTTCCACCCGGTTACTCAACCCTGCACCTTAGAGGCTGCTGCCCTATATACATAGACATGGAATCACTGGTCACTTTAATAATGGAACACCGGTCCCTTTAATAACATTTAAATAATGTTTACATACTGCTTTACTCATCTCATGTGTATATACTGTATTCTATTCTACTGTATTTTAGTCAATGCCACTCCGACAGTGCTCAATCTAATATTTATATATTTCTGAATTCCATTCTTTTACTTTTTGATTTGTGTGTATTGTTGTGAACTGTTAGATACTACTGCACTATTGGAGCTAGGAACACAAGCATTTCGCTACACCCGCAATAACATCTGCTAAATATGTGTATGTGACCAATCAAATGTGATTTAAATTATGCGACAGATAACATTAGGTTTGAGGTGAATTGGGTTAAGGGATAGGAAAGGGTTAGCTTTAATGCTACAGTTGTGCCCGATGCCACTCGAACATGCAACCTTTGGACTGCTAAACAGTCGTGGATTATGCCCAACCATCCTCCCCAACAAACCTCCCCAACAAACCTCCCTACCTTCATTCTGTCTAAAGCAACTAGACCATTAGTGGGTATCATATATCTTGGAGTTGCTCAGAAATACATAAAGTATGTTTCGTATGGCTCTGAGGCCATGCTGCTATAATAAACCTGTAGTTTCTAGGTGAATATGGTTTGATAAATTACCTCTCTGATTTGTCATTGAAAGTTTATGAAAAATAATAAACTTTCTCTAACTAATTGAGGGCTTTGTGGTCCCCCTTGTTTATGATCACCATCATATTTCGAAGCTATTTCAGCTATTTTCCCCCACATTCTGCACACCCCACAGAGAAGGGATAAAAGCCACTGTTTTACCTATACCACCTATTTTCAGCACAATCAAGTCAAGAGTATTTTCATAATGAGTTATTCGAGATTCTGCTGTTTACGCTACTTAGCTGTGTTGATAATAGACAAAAAGTTGAAGTATAAGCATAAAGCTAAGTTTTCTCGTCACCTGGGATGTAAATCCAAATCTGACCGAAATGTGAATTTATGTCAAACACAAAGAAACCTACACCTTGACCTAGCACACAACACACATCAAAGACAATCCTTCCCAAACACGATCCACAGAAACCTACACCTTGACCTAGCACACAACACACATCAAAGACAATCCTTCCCAAACACGATCCACAGAAACCTACACCTTGACCTAGCACACAACACACATCAAAGACAATCCTTCCCAAAACACGATCCACAGAAACCTACACCTTGACCTAGCACACAACACACATCAAAGACAATCCTTCCCAAAACACGATCCACAGAAACCTATACCTTGACCTAGCACACAACCCACATCAAAGACAATCCTTCCCAAACACGATCCACAGAAACTTACACCTTGCCCTAGCACACAACACACATCAAAGACAATCCTTCCCAAAACACGATCCACAGAAACCTACACCTTGACCTAGCACACAACACACATCAAAGACAATCCTTCCCAAACACGATCCACAGAAACCTACACCTTGGCCTAGCACACAACACACATCAAAGACAATCCTTCCCAAAACACGATCCACAGAAACCTACACCTTGACCTAGCACACAACACACATCAAAGACAATCCTTCCCAAAACACGATCCACAGAAACCTACACCTTGACCTAGCACACAACACACATCAAAGACAATCCTTCCCAAAACACGATCCACAGAAACCTACACCTTGACCTAGCACACAACACACATCAAAGACAATCCTTCCCAAAACACGATCCACAGAAACCTACACCTTGACCTAGCACACAACACACATCAAAGACAATACTTCCCAAAACACGATCCACAGAAACCTACACCTTGACCTAGCACACAACACACATCAAAGACAATCCTTCCCAAACACGATCCACAGAAACCTACACCTTGACCTAGCACACAACACACATCAAAGACAATCCTTCCCAAAACACGATCCACAGAAACCTACACCTTGACCTAGCACACAACACACATCAAAGACAATCCTTCCCGAAACACGATCCACAGAAACCTACACCTTGACCTAGCACACAACACACATCAAAGACAATCCTTCCCAAAACACGATCCACAGAAACCTACACCTTGACCTAGCACACAACACACATCAAAGACAATCCTTCCCAAACACGATCCACAGAAACCTAAACCTTGACCTAGCACACAACACACATCAAAGACAATCCTTCCCAAACACGATCCACAGAAACCTACACCTTGACCTAGCACACAACACACATCAAAGACAATCCTTCCCAAAACACGATCCACAGAAACCTACACCTTGACCTAGCACACAACACACATCAAAGACAATCCTTCCCAAAACACGATCCACAGAAACCTACACCTTGACCTAGCACACAACACACATCAAAGACAATCCTTCCCAAAACACGATCCACAGAAACCTATACCTTGACCTAGCACACAACACACATCAAAGACAATCCTTCCCAAAACACGATCCACAGAAACCTATACCTTGACCTAGCACACAACACACATCAAAGACAATCCTTCCCAAAACACGATCCACAGAAACCTACACCTTGACCTAGCACACAACACACATCAAAGACAATCCTTCCCAAAACACGATCCACAGAAACCTACACCTTGACCTAGCACACAACACACATCAAAGACAATCCTTCCCAAACACGATCCACAGAAACCTATACCTTGACCTAGCACACAACACACATCAAAGACAATCCTTCCCAAAACACGATCCACAGAAACCTACACCTTGACCTAGCACACAACACACATCAAAGACAATCCTTCCCAAACACGATCCACAGAAACCTACACCTTGACCTAGCACACAACACACATCAAAGACAATCCTTCCCAAAACACGATCCACAGAAACCTATACCTTGACCTAGCACACAACACACATCAAAGACAATCCTTCCCAAACACGATCCACAGAAACCTATACCTTGACCTAGCACACAACACACATCAAAGACAATCCTTCCCAAAACACGATCCACAGAAACCTACACCTTGACCTAGCACACAACACACATCAAAGACAATCCTTCCCAAACACGTTCCACAGAAACCTATACCTTGACCTAGCACTCAACCCACATCAAAGACAATCCTTCCCAAACACGATCCACGAAACCTATACCTTGACCTAGCACACAACCCACATCAAAGACAATCCTTCCCAAACACGATCCACAGAAACTTACACCTTGCCCTAGCACACAACACACATCAAAGACAATCCTTCCCAAACACGATCCACAGAAACCTACACCTTGACCTAGCACACAACACACATCAAAGACAATCCTTCCCAAAACACGATCCACAGAAACCTACACCTTGACCTAGCACACAACACACATCAAAGACAATCCTTCCCAAAACACGATCCACAGAAACCTACACCTTGACCTAGCACACAACACACATCAAAGACAATCCTTCCCAAAACACGATCCACAGAAACCTATACCTTGACCTAGCACACAACACACATCAAAGACAATCCTTCCCAAAACACGATCCACAGAAACCTACACCTTGACCTAGCACACAACACACATCAAAGACAATCCTTCCCAAAACACGATCCACAGAAACCTATACCTTGACCTAGCACACAACACACATCAAAGACAATCCTTCCCAAACACGATCCACAGAAACCTATACCTTGAGCTAGCACACAACACACATCAAAGACAATCCTTCCCAAAACACGATCCACAGAAACCTACACCTTGACCTAGCACACAACAAAGACAATCCTTCCCAAAACAAGATCCACAGAAACCTATACCTTGACCTAGCACACAACCCACATCAAAGACAATCCTTCCCAAACACGATCCACAGAAACCTATACCTTGACCTAGCACACAACACACATAAAAGACAATCCTTCCCAAAACACGATCCACAGAAACCTATACCTTGACCTAGCACACAACACACATCAAAGACAATACTTCCCAAAACACGATCCACAGAAACCTACACCTTGACCTAGCACACAACACACATCAAAGACAATCCTTCCCAAACACGATCCACAGAAACCTACACCTTGACCTAGCACACAACACACATCAAAGACAATCCTTCCCAAAACACGATCCACAGAAACCTATACCTTGACCTAGCACACAACACACATCAAAGACAATCCTTCCCAAAACACGATCCACAGAAACCTACACCTTGACCTAGCACACAACACACATCAAAGACAATCCTTCCCGAAACACGATCCACAGAAACCTACACCTTGACCTAGCACACAACACACATCAAAGACAATCCTTCCCAAAACACGATCCACAGAAACCTACACCTTGACCTAGCACACAACACACATCAAAGACAATCCTTCCCAAACACGATCCACAGAAACCTACACCTTGACCTAGCACACAACCCACATCAAAGACAATCCTTCCCAAAACACGATCCACAGAAACCTACACCTTGACCTAGCACACAACACACATCAAAGACAATCCTTCCCAAACACGATCCACAGAAACCTATACCTTGACCTAGCACACAACCCACATCAAAGACAATCCTTCCCAAACACGATCCACAGAAACTTACACCTTGCCCTAGCACACAACACACATCAAAGACAATCCTTCCCAAAACACGATCCACAGAAACCTACACCTTGACCTAGCACACAACACACATCAAAGACAATCCTTCCCAAACACGATCCACAGAAACCTATACCTTGACCTAGCAAACAACACACATCAAAGACAATCCTTCCCAAACACGATCCACAGAAACCTACACCTTGACCTAGCACACAACACACATCAAAGACAATCCTTCCCAAAACACGATCCACAGAAACCTACACCTTGACCTAGCACACAACACACATCAAAGACAATCCTTCCCAAAACACGATCCACAGAAACCTATACCTTGACCTAGCACACAACACACATCAAAGACAATCCTTCCCAAAACACGATCCACAGAAACCTATACCTTGACCTAGCACACAACACACATCAAAGACAATCCTTCCCAAACACGATCCACAGAAACCTATACCTTGACCTAGCACACAACACACATCAAAGACAATCCTTCCCAAAACACGATCCACAGAAACCTACACCTTGACCTAGCACACAACACACATCAAAGACAATCCTTCCCAAACACGATCCACAGAAACCTATACCTTGACCTAGCACACAACAAAGACAATCCTTCCCAAAACACGATCCACAGAAACCTACACCTTGACCTAGCACACAACACACATCATAGACAATCCTTCCCAAAACACGATCCACAGAAACCTACACCTTGACCTAGCACACAACACACATCAAAGACAATCCTTCCCAAAACACGATCCACAGAAACCTACACCTTGACCTAGCACACAACACACATCAAAGACAATCCTTCCCAAAACACGATCCACAGAAACCTACACCTTGACCTAGCACACAACACACATCAAAGACAATCCTTCCCAAAACACGATCCACAGAAACCTATACCTTGACCTAGCACACAACACACATCAAAGACAATCCTTCCCAAACACGATCCACAGAAACCTATACCTTGACCTAGCACACAACACACATCAAAGACAATCCTTCCCAAAACACGATCCACAGAAACCTACACCTTGACCTAGCACACAACACACATCAAAGACAATCCTTCCCAAACACGATCCACAGAAACCTATACCTTGACCTAGCACACAACAAAGACAATCCTTCCCAAAACAAGATCCACAGAAACCTACACCTTGACCTAGCACACAACACACATCAAAGACAATCCTTCCCAAAACACGATCCACAGAAACCTACACCTTGACCTAGCACACAACACACATCAAAGACAATCCTTCCCAAAACACGATCCACAGAAACCTACACCTTGACCTAGCACACAACACACATCAAAGACAATCCTTCCCAAAACACGATCCACAGAAACCTACACCTTGACCTAGCACACAACACACATCAAAGACAATCCTTCCCAAAACACGATCCACAGAAACCTACACCTTGACCTAGCACACAACCCACATCAAAGACAATCCTTCCCAAACACGATCCACAGAAACCTACACCTTGACCTAGCACACAACACACATCAAAGACAATCCTTCCCAAAACACGATCCACAGAAACCTACACCTTGACCTAGCACACAACACACATCAAAGACAATCCTTCCCAAAACACGATCCACAGAAACCTACACCTTGACCTAGCACACAACACACATCAAAGACAATCCTTCCCAAAACACGATCCACAGAAACCTACACCTTGACCTAGCACACAACACACATCAAAGACAATCCTTCCCAAAACACGATCCACAGAAACCTACACCTTGACCTAGCACACAACACACATCAAAGACAATCCTTCCCAAAATACGATCCACAGAAACCTATACCTTGACCTAGCACACAACACACATCAAAGACAATCCTTCCCAAAACACGATCCACAGAAACCTATACCTTGACCTAGCACACAACACACATCAAAGACAATCCTTCCCAAACACGATCCACAGAAACCTATACCTTGACCTAGCACACAACACACATCAAAGACAATCCTTCCCAAAACACGATCCACAGAAACCTACACCTTGACCTAGCACACAACACACATCAAAGACAATCCTTCCCAAACACGATCCACAGAAACCTATACCTTGACCTAGCACACAACAAAGACAATCCTTCCCAAAACACGATCCACAGAAACCTACACCTTGACCTAGCACACAACACACATCAAAGACAATCCTTCCCAAAACACGATCCACATAAACCTACACCTTGACCTAGCACACAACACACATCAAAGACAATCCTTCCCAAAACACGATCCACAGAAACCTACACCTTGACCTAGCACACAACACACATCAAAGACAATCCTTCCCAAAACACGATCCACAGAAACCTACACCTTGACCTAGCACACAACCCACATCAAAGACAATCCTTCCCAAACACGATCCACAGAAACCTACACCTTGACCTAGCACACAACACACATCAAAGACAATCCTTCCCAAAACACGATCCACAGAAACCTACACCTTGACCTAGCACACAACACACATCAAAGACAATCCTTCCCAAAACACGATCCACAGAAACCTACACCTTGACCTAGCACACAACCCACATCAAAGACAATCCTTCCCAAACACGATCCACAGAAACCTACACCTTGACCTAGCACACAACACACATCAAAGACAATCCTTCCCAAAACACGATCCACAGAAACCTACACCTTGACCTAGCACACAACACACATCAAAGACAATCCTTCCCAAACACGATCCACAGAAACCTATACCTTGACCTAGCACACAACAAAGACAATCCTTCCCAAAACACGATCCACAGAAACCTACACCTTGACCTAGCACACAACACACATCAAAGACAATCCTTCCCAAAACACGATCCACAGAAACCTACACCTTGACCTAGCACACAACACACATCAAAGACAATCCTTCCCAAAACACGATCCACAGAAACCTACACCTTGACCTAGCACACAACACACATCAAAGACAATCCTTCCCAAAACACGATCCACAGAAACCTACACCTTGACCTAGCACACAACACACATCAAAGACAATCCTTCCCAAAACACGATCCACAGAAACCTACACCTTGACCTAGCACACAACACACATCAAAGACAATCCTTCCCAAAACACGATCCACAGAAACCTACACCTTGACCTAGCACACAACACACATCAAAGACAATCCTTCCCAAACACGATCCACAGAAACCTACACCTTGACCTAGCACACAACACACATCAAAGACAATCCTTCCCAAAACACGATCCACAGTTTCTTGGACATATTTCGCAGCATACAACTACAACTCACTCCTCCTTCGCCTGCAGACATTTTTCTTGATACACTAGCCACTCAAAAGATTAGTGGAAACACAGATTGAGCCAAAGAAGGCTTTTTAAAAATGTTTTTAATTTTCCATTTGTAATGTCTCGTTTCACCACACACCTGGTTCTCATTCCCCTCATTATGTGTTGTGTATTTAACCCTCTGTTTCCCCCATGTCTTTGTGTGGTATTGTTTATCTGTTTTCATGTATGCGCACGTTAGGCTGGTTGCGCTGGGTTATGTTCAACCCGTATTGTTTTTCCGTGTCCGTTTGTGCCGTGTGTTTTTGGTTCGCCAAATAAAAGGCTCCGTTTTGCGACCAATTATCTGCTCTCCTGCGCCTGACTTCCTACAGCCCTTCACGCATACCATGACAGATTACACTGTACAGTTGTGGCCAAAATATTTGAGAATGACACGAATATTAATTTTCACAAAGTTTGCTGCTTCACTGTCTTTAGATATTTTTGTCAGATGTTACTATTGAATACTGAAGTATAATTACAAGCATTTCATAAGTGTCAAAGGCTTTTATTGACAATTACATGAAGTTGATGCAAAGAGTCAATATTTGCAGTGTTGACCCTTCTTTTTCAAGGCCTCTGCAATCCGCCCTGGCATGCTGTCAATTAACTTCTGGGCCACATCCTGACTGATGGCAGCCCATTCTTGCATAATCAATGCTTGGAGTTCGTCAGAATTTGTGTGTTTTTGTTTGTCCACCCGCCTCTTGAGGATTGACCACAAGTTCTCAATGGGATTAAGGTCTGGGGAGTTTCCTGGCCATGGACCCAAAATGTTTTGTTCCCCGAGCCACTTAGTTATCACTTTTGCCTTATGGCAAGGTGCTCCATCATGCTGGATAAGGCATTGTTCGTCACCAAACTGTTCCTGGATGGTTGGGAGAAGTTGCTCTCGGAGGATGTGTTGTTACCATTCTTTATTCATGGCTGTGTTCTTAAGCAAAATTGTGAGTGAGCCCACTCCCTTGGCTGAGAAGCAACCCCACACATGAATGGTCTCAGGATGCTTTACTGTTGCATGACACAGGACTGATGGTAGCACTCACCTTGTCTTCTCCGGACAAGCTTTTTTCCAGATGCCCCAAACAATCGGAAAGGGGATTCATCAGAGAATATGACTTTACCCCCGGTCCTCAGCAGTCCAATCCCTGTACCTTTTGCAGAATATCAGTCTGTCCCTGATGTTTTTCCCGGAGAGAAGTGGCTTCTTTGCTGCCCTTCTTGACACCAGGCCGTCCTCCAAAAGTAAGATGCACTCACACCTGCCTGCTGTCATTCCTGAGCAAGCTCTGTACTGATGGTGCCCCGATCCCGCAGCTGAATCAACTTTAGGGGATGGTCCTTGCACTTGCTGGACTTTCTTGGGCGCCCTGAAGCCTTCTTCACAACAGTTGAACCGCTCTACCTGAAGTTATTGATGATCTGATGGTTGATTTAGGTGCAATCTTACTGGCAGCAATATCCTTGCCTGTGAAGCCCTTTTTGTGCAAAGCAATGATGACGGCACATGTTTCCTTGCAGGTAACCATGGCTGACAGAGAAAGAACAATGATTCTAAGCACCACTCTCCTTGTGAAGCTTCCAGTCTGTTATTCGAACTCAATCAGCATGACAGAGTGATCTCCAGCCATGTCCTCGTCAACACTCACACCTGTGTTAACTAGAGAATCACTGACATGATGTCAGCTGGTCCTTTTGTGGCATGGCTGAAATGCAGTGAAAATGTTTTGGGGGGATTCAGTTAATTTGCATGGCAAAGAGGGACTTTGCAATTAATTGCAATTCATCTGATCACTCTTCATAACATTCTGGAGTATATGCAAATTGCCATCATACAAACTGAGGCAGCACACTTTGTGAAAATGTATATTTGTGTCATTCTCAAAACTTTTGGCCATGACTGTACATACAGTATGTGAAATGCTGGTAACATGAATGCACTACAAATGTTCTGCTATTCATGTTCAATGTTTAGGGTAGGTCACCTTTATATAGCCAGAACCTTCATATTTCTCCAACAATACATCTACTGGTGATATGAGCCCATCTTAAATATCAGTTGAGTACTGTGAAAACAATGTATTTATTTTGCCAGATTGTTTATGGTTTTACGGTCTAGAATCAGGATAACAATGGGCTTTTGAAATCAATTTCAGCCTTGTAATAAGGCGAGGGACAGTCACGGTATGAGGTCACGCTGAAACGTGACTGCTACTTTCCAGTATGGCCCTATGTCCCCTTGGCAGTCATCCAGTAGACATGTGTATAGTTCATCACCCAGCCTAGATAATTCTAAACAATGAGAGACTGACTAGCACATTCCTACTGTATTGTCCACTCGTCATCATTAGAGATGGTAGCTATATCTGATCAAACTGCTGAAGGTAACAAGAGACCAGTGGCAGTCAGTGCCATTTAAGATGAGGGAGGACATTTTATTTTTTATTAGCATGGCCTTATTTCTATTAGAGCATATTGGGGAAAGGGGGATAACTAGTCGGTTGTACAACTGAATGCCTTCAACTGAAATGTGTCTTCCGCATTTAACCCAACCCCTCTGGGAGGTACGGAGGGCTGCTTTAATTGACATCCACGGCGCCCGGGGTTAACTGCCTTGTTCAAGGGCAGAAAAACAGATTTTTACCATGTCAGATCTGGGATACCATCCAGCAACCTTTTGGTTACTGACCACTAGGTAACCTGACGCCTGTTGTTCATATTCCATTCACCCAGTTCAATGTAACATCGATAGGTTTAGGCTACTACATGATACTCAAATTTTCAAGAGGTTGCTACAACCTAGCCTATGAATGAAAGTGTACACTGTAGGTGCACACAGGTCGAGAGAAAGGTTTGAGGTGACAGACAGTGACACATTAAATACAGCCTTGATCATTAGACCAATACTTGCAAACGAGAGTTTGTATTGGACAAATTCAGGTACGTTTATCCCCGTTTTGTTCTGTTTGCTTCCGTTTTAAGAAATGTTTTTCAACAGAATCAGTGGAATAAATACACCCGTGATCACACACAAACACAGTTCACTTTCATAGCAGCCACATTGTATTCCTTCTCGCATCCATGCGCTCTCCTCCTCTCCCCGTTTCTCTTCGTTTGTGGACTTCAATGCACAACACATGAGCTGTATGTGACCAGGCGAAAAAAAACTTTGGACGCAAAACCATATCATAACCACTGCACACAGCCTACATCGTTGTCACCATATTAGCTAAAGTAACGCCATAGTCAACATAGTTAATAGAACTAACACGTTAGTAAACCCTCTACAATCCTGCAGTACAGTTCCAGTGTATAGTCAGTAAGCAGTTTAGCAGTTACATCGGCAAGCCCCGATGGCAATAAATTAGTAAAACCAAAAGCTTACCTGACTTGGAAGAGTTCCAGTTTTGTGTTGGATAATCATAGCCAGCAAGCTAATATAGCATTCCTCTGTTTGAGCTGGGTGTTTGAGTAGGCTAAACTATCTAGCTGCCTTTGCTAGCTATGTAAGTGAAACTGGAAAACAAATGATAAACTCTCTATTTCTCCCATGGTTCTCCTTAATTTTGAAGAAATTAATTTATTTAAAACTGTTCAACTATTGTTTTTCTTTGAGTCAACTACTCACCACAATTCATGCACTGCAGTGCTAGATAGCTGTAGCTTATACTTTCAGTACTAGATTCATTCTCTGATCCTTTGATTGAGTGGACAAGATGACAGTTTATGCTGCAAGAGCTCTGATAGGTTGGAGGACATCCCTTTGAAGTTGTCATAATTACTGTGTAAGTCTATGGAAGGGTGTGAGAACCATGACCTCCAAGGTTTTGTATTGAAGTCAATGTACCCAGAGGAGGATGGAAGCTAGCTGTCCTCCGGCTACACCATGTTGCTACCCTACAGAGTGCTGTTGAGGCTATTGTAGACCTTCATTCCAAAACAGTGTGTTTTATATTTAGTATAATGTCTAAAAAGGATAACTTTTAAATTTGTAAATGTTTTAGTTTTTATGAAATTCACTGAGCAGGATGGTCCTCCCCTTCCTCCTCTGAGTAGCCTCCACTGCAAGAGACCATGCTTCTCTGTGTATAGTAACCCCTCCATAGCCATTGTTATAGTCTTGTGGGTTTGTTTTCAATCAATGTTGCTGTTTTTTCCTAGATAGCTCACCATAGCCTATTATATAATTCCATCATCATAAAGTAAAGTTGGTAAGATGCCCTAGAGGGCAAAAACATTGACTGATCCAATTGTCCTGACACGAGTCATTGTTGATTTCACTTGTTATAGGGGAGAGATTCTAGGGCTGCAGATAAGACTGTTGCCATGGTCCTGAAGGAGATACCCAGTAAGGCGTCTTCAGAAGTGAAACCCCTCCTCACGGTGACAACCAAGGTGGGCAGAACCATCGCAACCCCTCCGAACATCTCCTATCCCTCTCACCACCTCAACTGAATTTTCCTATTTTTGGTGATGATAAAATCAATGGCAATGCTTTAAGCATCCCGTATCTACCCTCCACTCTTGAGCCTAGCTCGACCCCTTCTCACACATCAATAACCTCACGACAGCAAAAAGCAACAACATTGATTTTATTTAATTTTTCAGCTGCTCTATGTGGTATAAAATGCATGTTACATTCCAAATCACCAACTAATAACCAGCCAGTATTTCAGCTGTAGCCAGGAATGACATTTTATCTAAATGCCATTTCATTGATGTATTTAAATTATATGCGCTGTAACTTGTACCTGTTGCAGCAGCAACACCTTATCAATGTAGTGCAGGAATTGATAGTGAGAGTTCCTCAGGTGTACCTTAGTGGGCTTTTACTGTCACATTACCAAGTGAATCTACCCAATCAGGTAGTCTTAGCAGAATGGCTTCATTTTACTAAGTGAATCTACCCAATCAGGTAGTCTTAGCAGAATGACTTCATATTACTAAGTGAATCTACCCAATCAGGTAGTCTTAGCAGAATGACTTCATATTACTAAGTGAATCTACCCAATCAGGTAGTCTTAGCAGAATGACTTCATATTACTAAGTGAATCTACCCAATCAGGTAGTCTTAGCAGAATGACTTCATTTTACTAAGTGAATCTATCCAATCAGGTAGTCTTAGCAGAATGACTTCATATTACTAAGTGAATCTACCCAATCAGGTAGTCTTAGCAGAATGGCTTCATTTTACTAAGTGAATCTATCCAATCAGGTAGTCTTAGCAGAATGACTTCATATTACTAAGTGAATCTACCCAATCAGGTAGTCTTAGCAGAAGGACTTCATATTGCCAAGTGAATCTACCCAATCAAGTAGTCTTAGAATAATTAGAAATTAGGTTCTATATCAGCAAAATGTTTAGCCCATATCCAATGCAGTTTAGGAAAAGGCAGATTTTTACACCTCATAAGCAGCTAAACTTTCCTAATGTGTATGCAATTCCATAATGCATTACCTTGCAGCATCACATTAGGCTAGGACATAATTAAGCCATCTATTCTTGTAGATGCAGTTGATTGTCAGTGTGCTTTTCGGTGTTGCTTTGAAGCAATATGTGGATCGTATGGTTATAGCAGATGCTATTGTACGCTTCTGTTTTCTGTGCTTGATATAAATGAAAAGTACTTGATGTGTGTGTGTGTGTGTGTGTGTGTGTGTGTGTGTGTGTGTGTGTGTGTGTGTGTGTGTGTGTGTGTGTGTGTGTGTGTGTGTGTGTGTGTGTGTGTGTGTGTGTGTCCGTGCATGTGTGTGTATTTCTGTGCTGTGGTGACAGTATAGTGATGTTCTGATGTTAAAGTTATAAAATGGGCTCTGTAGGCTTCAATATGCTAAGTTGTTTCATAAAATACCATAATGTGTTTTTTTAATAATTATATATTGAAGAGAAGGATTTTGATCTTTTTATTTTTAATCCCAACCAGCAAAGCACTCTATTGCGCAACACAACAAATATGTTTATCATGTGCTTCTTTGTATTCAAATACTAGTACTATCAGAAAGTTCAGTTAACAATGCTGTGTTTGCTGACTGTCTTTTGTTAGACAAGGCCTCTTTCTGTCCTTTTTACTTCTGTGAGTTAACTTTTCATTCTTTAAAATAGTTTAAAACAGCTGCCATTTTTAGCTTCCTGAGCCTTAAATTAAGCCAACATTCTTGCTGTCTCATTCCGTAATCAGACTGGGATCTGGTGCATATCTGGACGTAGATAAGCAACTACATAAAAAAACAGACGTGTGCATTAAATGAGCAGGAAACTGCCTACCTTCACTAGTCTGAGAAGTAAATGGAAAGATGTGACTAGACTGCTAACACACAGGACACAACATATGCCATGTCGCAAAGTAGGATGCAACATCTTAATCAATGTAAAAAAAAAAAAAAGAATAGGGGCAGAGGGTGAATTTGTAAATTTTATGAAAGTAGCTCCTCAGTCCTTTCACTAGGTCACAGAAAGTAGTTCCTCAGTCCTTCCACAAGGTCAGTGAAAGTAGTTCCTCGGTCCTTCCACAAGGTCAGAGAAAGTAGTTCCGCAGTCCTTCTACAAAGTCAGAGAAAGTAGTTCCGCAATGCTTCCACAAGGTCACAGAAAGTAGTTCCTCAGTCTTTCCACAAGGTCAGAGAATGTAGTTCCGCAGTCCTTCCACAAGGTCACAGAAAGTAGTTCCTCAGTCCTTCCACAAGGTCAGAGAATGTAGTTCCTCAGTCCTTCCACAAGGTCACAGAAAGTAGTTCCTCAGTCCTTCCACAAGGTCAGAGAATGTAGTTCCGCAGTCCTTCCACAAGGTCACAGAAAGTAGTTCCTCAGTCCTTCCACAAGGTCAGAGAATGTAGTTCCGCAGTCCTTCCACAAGGTCACAGAAAGTAGTTCCTCAGTCCTTCCACAAGGTCAGAGAATGTAGTTCCTCAGTCCTTCCACAAGGTCACAGAAAGTAGTTCCTCAGTCCTTCCACAAGGTCAGAGAATGTAGTTCCGCAGTCCTTCCACAAGGTCACAGAAAGTAGTTCCTCAGTCCTTCCACAAGGTCAGAGAATGTAGTTCCGCAGTCCTTCCACAAGGTCACAGAAAGTAGTTCCTCAGTCCTTCCATAAGGTCAGAGAATGTAGTTCCGCAGTCCTTCCACAAGGTTCGTGATAAAGATTTGACCTTTACAGCATTGGCCTTATTCCCTTTCTAGATACTCCGGTGTTCAGGAGAGGAGCTGAATGCTGCTTTCCTCAGACAAACACAGAGGTCTATTCTATTCTGCATACTGGCAGCACCATTCTTTTCAGATGACCTACAGTGACACGGATCAATTGCCAACTTTGTAGCATCGGTAAACAATGCATCTATAAGATGTCTTGCATAAGAGTGCACCCTCCACCCATTCAATGTGTTCTTGAGCTCAAACACTGTCACACACACACATATACACACACACACACGTTCACTATCACACACGCACGCACCGCACACGCACGCATGCATGCACACACACACACACACACTGCAAGCTGCTGTTCAATCAGCATTGTTTTTCAGCAAGCAGGCAGTGTATATTTTATGCCTGAACTGTTCCCTCCAAAGTAAAAGTCTGGATTTGTGGATGTATTTACGATCCATAATTAACTAGCCCATATGATTTATATTATATGATTTGTAACTAAAACAATTTGCAGACAGGTATGGCTCTCATATTGTGAGGTCCATAACTGCTATGTTTTTATATGGCTCTAGTTGGAGCACAACACTATTTAGATGTACATTAAAAGTCTCACTGGTCTATTAGGGAGGTCGATAGCTCTGTGAAACACAGATGTAAAGTAGTCAAAAGGCCCTAAAAGGTCACAGAGATTCCAGTCCAATAAAAAGTACATTTCAAATAGCAGACATAGGTCAAAAACACAAATAGGGTAGTAGATTACACAAGGCAATATACCATTCAATACACTCATGGAGAGCTAACGGTCACATATACTCATGCTAGACAATAGGCAAATAGCTAACTGTCACATACACTCATGCTAGACAATAGGCAAATAGCTAACTGTCACATACACTCATGCTAGACAATAGGCAAATAGCTAACTGTCACATATACTCGTGCTAGACAAAAGGCAAATAGCTAACGGTCACATATACTCATGCTAGACAATAGGCAAATAGCTAACTGTCACATATACTCGTGCTAGACAAAAGGCAAATAGCTAACGGTCACATATACTCATGCTAGACAATAGGCAAATAGCTAACAGTCACATATACTCATGCTAGACAATAGGCAAATAGCTAACGGTCACATATACTCATGCTAGACAATAGGCAAATAGCTAACTGTCACATATACTCATGCTAGACAATAGGCAAATAGCTAACAGTCACATACACTCATGCTAGACAATAGGCAAATAGCTAACTGTCACATACTGTACAGTATATACTCATGCTAGACAATATGCAAATAGCTAACTGTCACATACTGTACAGTATATACTCATGCTAGACAATAGGCAAATAGCTAACAGTCACATATACTCATGCTAGACAATAGGCAAATAGCTAACAGTCACATACACTCATGCTAGACAATAGGCAAATAGCTAACTGTCACATACTGTACAGTATATACTCATGCTAGACAATAGGCAAATAGCTAACTGTCACAAACTGTACAGTATATACTCATGCTAGACAATAGGCAAATAGCTAACTGTCACATACTGTACAGTATATACTCATGCTAGACAATAGGCAAATAGCTAACTGTCACATACTGTACAGTATATACTCATGCTAGACAATAGGCAAATAGCTAACTGTCACATACTCATGCTAGACAATAGGCAAATAGCTAACTGTCGCATACTGTATATTCTCATGCTAGACAATAGGTAAATATCTAACTGTCACATACTCGTGCTAGACAATAGGCAAATAGCTAACGGTCACATATACTCATGCTAGACAATAGGCAAATAGCTAACTGTCACATATACTCATGCTAGACAATGGGCAAATAGCTAACTGTCACATACTGTATATACTCACACTAGACAATAGGCAAATAGCTAACTGCCACATACTGTATATGCTCACGCTAGACAATAGGCAAATAGCTAACTGTCACATATTGTATATACTCACGCTAGACAATAGGCAAATAGCTAACTGTCACATACTGTATATACTCACGCTAGACAATAGGCAAATAGCTAACTGTCACATACTGTATATACTCACGCTAGACAATAGGCAAATAGCTAACTGTCACATATTGTATATACTCACGCTAGACAATAGGCAAATAGCTAACTGTCACATACTGTATGTACTCACGCTAGACAATAGGCAAATAGCTAACTGCCACATACTGTATATACTCACGCTAGACAATAGGCAAATAGCTAACTGTCACATATACTCATGCTAGACAATAGGCAAATAGCTAACTGTCACATATACTCATGCTAGACAATAGGCAAATAGCTAACAGTCACATACACTCATGCTAGACAATAGGCAAAGTGGCTAATGGCTTACAGTGCAGTATAGCCCTTATAATCTTATAGAAATTATGAATGACTTTGGGAATGGACAATGATCCATAGTTTTCTATTACAATGGTAATCTTTTTAGGTATAGCAACAATTATGCTCTAATATAATGAGCATGATAATAAAACAAAATATCATCCGTGTGAAAGCTCAAACAGTAGGGTGTTGGTGAATGCATCTGTCCCTAGGATATCAACATAAAAAATGAATACCAAAGCATAGAAATGAGAATAACAATACATTAAAGCAACAGTAGTAAGCCAGTCTCAACATGACTGAGAAGCCTCATGACGTGGTATGAAAGCCAAAACAAAACGGCAAATATTATATGACATTACATTGCATTGCACTTTTCACTGGTTGTCCCTCAGGTTGTGGCAGAGGACACATATTTGACTCCCAAAGTTGCACATTTTGGCTTTTTAAAAGGCCTACTGACGAGGAGCTAGCAGGATCACGCTAACTTAACAAAGATTCAGAGCAGACAATGGTTACAAACAAGGAACAAGATGTTCTAATGTACAGTATGTTAGTATCCTAAGGCTGACTGGGATGTCCCTCCTCACCAAGAGATTACAGCATAATGAGGCAGGGCTGCTCCGTAGAGCACATCTTTGCTGCCTTTGACGTTTGTTATGCTGGAACATCAGATCAGAAATATCTAGCTAGCACTCCTTTAGCTTCCAGTTAAGTGGTTCTCCGTACAGCGCTAGACATAAATAGACATATCAGAAAAGACAAAGGAATGGTCTCTTCTCCCACAATGGTTTGAACACACTCACAACCCCCCACCTCCTATGGGTTTAACCGGTTCAGGGTTCCCTTGACAACAGCATCTAAGAGATCTCTTGGAGTCATGCTCAGGTGGCGCAATTAGCTGAGGTTTTTCCATTACATCCTTTCAGGATTACCCCTTGAGCACTTGTAAACAAAGTTGCAATGTCCTTTGCACAGGATCAGCAAGCAAAAAAGGTACAAAGTGATATGCTGAAAAATGGTAGCCTCCTCCACCTCGACGCAAAGAGAGAGGTTTGGGAGGGCGAATGTGGCCAAAATCCCTCGTGTTTCAGTTTGAGCCAGGACAGTAAACCTATAATTGGCCTTTCCACTGTTACCTGGTAGCGTCCCGAGACTCTGTACACTACAGATAATTGGATGGATTGTCTGTCCTTATTAACCGATGGATGATTAGCAAGGAAGATGTGGAGGTCTCTATCATGTTATGAAAAAAAGGGTTAACCAAGATCATTATTTGTAGTTATTCCTTTGGCAATTACAGTAAGTGCTTTGCAGACTCCGTGCAACGATGGTTTATTAACTGTTCAATTCAAATAGCGCTGGAGGAGATGGCTGGCGTTTTACGGGCTCCTAACCAATTGTGCAAATTTGTGTGTTTTTTGTACATAATGTTTCTGCCATAGTCTCTTATGACCGAAAAAAGCTTCTGGATATCAGAACAGTGATTACTCACCTCGAACTGCACAAATATTTTTTCTTTATTTTTTCAAAATATTTAATGCTGATACCGGACCAGGCCCAAATCCCTGTCATTCGCATGAAAGCGAGACACCAATATAGCGGACACACGTCCGGGTGCCTTGTGAGAATTGGTCGGCGAGTGGTTAATGCCTCTACCATCCGTCCTATTGGCCAACGCGCAATCATTGGAGAATAAATTGGATGAGCTCCATTCAAGACTATCTGACCAACTGATATATCTTGTGGTTCACCGAGTTGTGGCTGAACAAAGACATACAGTTGGCTGGGTTTTCCCTGCATTGGCAAGACAGAACACTTCTGGTAAGATGAGGGGTGGCGGTCTATGTCTATTTCTCAATAACAGCTGGTGCGCAAAATCTAATATTAAGGAAGTCTCGAGGTTTTGCTTGCCTGAGGTAGAGTATCTCATGATAAGCTGTAGAACACACTTTTTACCAAGAGAGTTTTCATCTATATTTTTCATAGCTGTCTATTTACCACCACAAATCAATGCTGGCTCTCAGACCTCAACACACTCAACAAGCGGTATAAGGCCATAAGCAAACAAGAAAATGCTCATCCAGAGGCGGCGCTCTAGTGGCCGGGGACTTTAATGCAGAGAAACTTAAATCCGTTTAACCTAATTTCTACTAACATGTCACATGTGCAACCAGAGGAAAAACAACTCTAGTAGACCACCTTTACTCCATACACAGAGACAAACCTCTCCCTCACTTCCATTTGGCAAATCAGACAATAATTCTATCCTCCTGATTCATGCTTACAAACAAAAACTTTTATCAGGACATACCAGTGACTCGCTCAATACAGAAGTGGTCAGATTACACAGATGCTAAGCTACAGGACTGTTTTGCTAGCACAGACTGGAATATATGTTGGGATTCTTCCAATGGTATTGAGGAGTATACCACATCAGTCATCAGCTTCATCAATAAGAGCATCGATGACGTTGTCCCCACAGTGACCGTACGTACATACCCCAACCAGAAGCCATGGATTACAGGCAACATCCGCACTGAGCTAAAGGGTAGAGCTGCCGCTTTCAAGGAGAGGGACTCTAACCTGGACGCTTATAAGAAATCCCTCTATGCCCTCCGACAAACCATCAAACAGGCAAAGCGTCAATACAGGACTGAGATTGAATCCTACTACACCGGCTCCGATGCTCGTCGGATGTGGCAGGGCCTGCAAACTATTACAGACTACAAAGGGAAGCGCAGCCACGTGCTGCCCAGTGACACAAGCATACCAGACGAGCTAAATTACTTTTATGCACTTTGAGGCAAACAACACTGAAGCATGCATGAGGAGCACCAGCTGTTCCGGATGACTGTCTGATCACTCTCTCCGTGAGTAAGACCTTTAAACAGGTCAACATTAACAAGGCCACAGGGCCAGACGCATTACCAGGATGTGTACTCAGAGTATGCGCTGATAAACTGGCAAGTTTCTTCACTGACATTTTCAACCTGTCCCTGACCAAGTGTGTAATACCTACATGTTTCAAACAGACCACCATAGTTCCTGTACCTAAGAAAACCAAGGTAACCTTCCTAAATGACTACCAACCGTAGTACTCACATCTGTAGCCATGAAGTGCTTTGAAAGGCTGGTCATGGCTCACATACAGTGCCTTGCGAAAGTATTCAGCCCCCTTGAACTTTGCGACCTTTTGCCACATTTCAGGCTTCAAACATAAAGATATAAAACTGTATTTTTTTGTGAAGAATCAACAACAAGTGGGACACAATCATGAAGTGGAACGACATTTATTGGATATTTCAAACTTTTTTAACAAATCAAATACTGAAAAATTGGGCGTGCAAAATTATTCAGCCCCCTTAAGTTAATACTTTGTAGCGCCACCTTTTGCTGCGATTACAGCTGTAAGTCTTGGGGTATGTCTCTATCAGTTTTGCACATCGAGAGACTGACATTTTTTCCCATTCCTCCTTGCAAAACAGCTCGAGCTCAGTGAGGTTGGATGGAGAGCATTTGTGAACAGCAGTTTTCAGTTCTTTCCACAGATTCTCGATTGGATTCAGGTCTGGACTTTGACTTGGCCATTCTAACACCTGGATATGTTTATTTTTGAACCATTCCATTGTAGATTTTGCTTTATGTTTTGGATCATTGTCTTGTTGGAAGACAAATCTCCGCCCCAGTCTCAGGTCTTTTGCAGACTCCATCAGGTTTTCTTCCAAAATGGTCCTGTATTTGGCTCCATCCATCTTCCCATCAATTTTAACCATCTTACCTGTCCCTGCTGAAGAAAAGCAGGCCCAAACCATGATGCTGCCACCACCATGTTTGACAGTGGGGATGGTGTGTTCAGGGTGATGGGCTGTGTTGCTTTTACGCCAAACATAACGTTTTGCATTGTTGCCAAAAAGTTCAATTTTGGTTTCATCTGACCAGAGCACCTTCTTCCACATGTTTGGTGTGTCTCCCAGGTGGCTTGTGGCAAACTTTAAACAACACTTTTTTATGGATATCTTTAAGAAATGGCTTTCTTCTTGCCACTCTACAGAGTCTCCCACCTCAGCTGTAGATCTCTGCAGTTCATCCAGAGTGATCATGGGCCTCTTGGCTGCATCTCTGATCAGTCTTCTCCTTGTATGAGCTGAAAGTTTAGAGGGGCGGCCAGGTCTTGGTAGATTTGCAGTGGTCTGATACTCCTTCCATTTCAATATTATCGCTTGCACAGTGCTCCTTGGGATGTTTAAAGCTTGGGAAATCTTTTTGTATCCAAATCCGGCTTTAAACTTCTTCACAACCGTATCTCGGACCTGCCTGGTGTGTTCCTTGTTCTTCATGATGCTCTCTGCGCTTTTAACGGACCTCTGAGACTATCACAGTGCAGGTGCATTTATACGGAGACTTGATTACACACAGGTGGATTGTATTTATCATCATTAGTCATTTAGGTCAACATTGGATCATTCAGAGATCCTCACTGAACTTCTGGAGAGAGTTTGCTGCACTGAAAGTAAAGGGGCTGAATAATTTTGCACGCCCAATTTTTCCGTTTTTGATTTGTTAAAAAAGTTTGAAATATCCAATAAATGTCGTTCCACTTCATGATTGTGTCCCACTTGTTGTTGATTCTTCACAAAAAAATACAGTTTTATATCTTTATGTTTGAAGCCTGAAATGTGGCAAAAGGTCGCAAAGTTCAAGGGGGCCGAATACTTTCGCAAGGCACTGTACACAGCATCATCCCAGAAACCCGTGCATACCGCACGAACAGATCGACAGATTACGCAATCTCTATTGCACTCCACTCTGCCCTTTCCCACCTGGACAAAAAGAACACTACGTGAGAATGCTGTTAATTGATGACAGCTCAGTGTTCAACACCATAGTGCCTTCAAAGCTCATCACTAAGCTAAGGAACCTGGGACTAAATAACTTCCTTTGAAACTGGATCTTGGACTTTCTGATGGGCTGCCCCGCGGTGGTAAGGGTAGGTAACAACACATCTGCCACACTGATCTTCAATTCGGGGGCCCCTCAGCAGTGCATGCTTAGTCCCCTCCTGCACTCCCTGTTCACTCATGACTGCATGGCCAAGCAGGACTCCAACACCATCATTAAGTTTCTAGACGACACAGCGGTGGTAGACCTGATTACCGAGAACGATGAGACAGCCTATAGGGAGGAGGTCAGAGACCTGTCAGTATGGTGCCAGGACAACAACCTCTCCCTCAATGTGATCAAGACAAAGGAGATGATTGTGGACTACAGGAAAAGGAAGGCTGAGCACGCCCTCATTCATCAACGGGGCTGTAGTGGAGCAGGTTGAGAGCTTCAAGTTCCTTGGTGTCCACATTATGGTTCACTATCATGGTTCAAACACATCAAGACAGTTGTGAAGAGGGCACAACAACGCATATTCTCAGGAGACTGAGAAGATTTGGCATGGGTCCTTAGATCCTTAAAATGTTCTACAGCTGCACCATCGAGAGCATCCCGACTGGTTGCATCCCCGCCTGGTATGGCAACTGCTCGGCCTCCGACCGCAAGGAGCTACAAAGGGTAGTGCGTACAGCCCAGTACATCACTGGGGAAAGCTTCCTGCCATCCAGGACCTCTGTACCAGGCGGTGTCAGAGAAAAGCCTTAAAAATAGCCAAAGACTCCAGTAACCTTGTCATAGACTGTTCTCTCTGCTAACACACAACAATCGGTATTGGAGCACCAAGTCTCAGTCCAAAAGGCTTCTTAACAGCTTCTACCCCCAAGCCATAAGGCTGCTGAACAGCTAATCAAATGGCTAACCGGACTATTTGCATTGACCCCCCTCCCCCTTTTTATGCTGCTGCTACTCGCTGTGTATTATCTATGCATAGTCACTTTATCCCTATGTACATGTACATATTACCTTGCATTGACTCAGTACCGGTACCTCCGTATAGCCTTGTTATTGTTATTTTATTTTTACTCTCTTTTTTAAAAACTTTAGTTTATTTAGTAAATATTTTCTTAAAACTGCATTTTAAGTGAACTGGCATTGTTGTGCCAGAACAACAACCTCTCCCTTAACGCCAGCCAAACATTGGTTGATTGTTGACTTCAGAAGGCAGAGGAGGGAACATGCCCCGATCCACATCAAAGGGACTGCAGTAAAGAGAGTCAGCAGGTTTAAATTCCTCTGCGTCCACATCACAGAGGACTTGTCATGGACCAACAACACCACCACTCTTGTCAAGAGGGCGCAGCAGCATCTCTACTTCTTAAGGCGTCTGAAGAAATTCGGTATGCCACCCCAGGTCCTCTCCAAATACTACCGCTGCACCATCGAGAGCGTCCTGACCAGTTGCATCACGGCCCGGTATGGCAATTGCTCCGTCCACGACCGCAAGGCCCTCCAGTGGGTGGTGAAGATGGCCCAGTACATCACTGGGACCGTGTTCCCACCCATCCAGGACATCTACACGAACCGGTATCTCAGGAAGGCCCGCAGCATCATCAAGGACCCCAACACACCCCAGCCACGAGCTGCTCTCTCCCTTATCGTCGAGCAGACGGTATCGCAGCATGAGGTCTGACACCAACAGGCTCAGAGACAGTTTCTATCTACAAGCCATCAGACTGCTGAACACTTGAACTGGACTGACCTCCATGCTCTGATTCTCCGCACATGCACTCACTCACTCACTCACTCACTCACTCACTCACTCGCTCACTCGCTCACTCGCCCATCTGCTGCTGCTTCCAGACTCTGGGAGGGCTAAATACTTAATAATTTAAATACTTTCCCCCCAATCCCACTTCCACAAAACACGTGTTAACATTGCACTATTAATTGTTGCCTTCCTGCATTGTAATTATGCCAAAATGTTTATTTTATTTTCTACTGAGCCTTTTACTTTATGTTCATATTCTTATATTGTATTATCTGTTATTGATGTGGCATTGTTGAGAAGGAACCTGCAAGTAAGCATTTCGTTGGAGGATGGATGGCTGCTGAGGGGAGGGACAGCTCATAATAAAGGCTGGAAGGGAGTATTATAACTGGAATGGAGTGAATACCATTTATTTCATTCCAGTCGTTATTATGAGCCATCCTCCCCTCAGCAAATAAAATCAAATCAAATCAAATTTATTTATATAGCCCTTCGTACATCAGCTGATATCTCAAAGTGCTGTACAAAAACCCAGCCTAAAACCCCAAACAGCAAGCAATGCAGGTGTAGAAGCACGGTGGCTAGGAAAAACTCCCCAGAAAGGCCAAAACCTAGGAAGAAACCTAGAGAGGAACCAGGCTATGTGGGGTGGCCAGTCCTCTTCTGGCTGTGCCGGGTGGAGATTATAGCAGAACATGGCCAAGATGTTCAAATGTTCATAAATGACCAGCATGGTCGAATAATAATAAGGCAGAACAGTTGAAACTGGAGCAGCAGCACGGTCAGGTGGACTGGGGACAGCAAGGAGTCAACATGTCAGGTAGCCTCCACTGGTGTATCCATGTGTATCCCGTATATATAGAGATAAAACTTGAAGCTGAATATGAAAAAGGAATAGGCTTAACCAGGTTCCTGAATAAAAGTTTCCAGTTTTAACGTCATGTGCACAAGTACTGTGAAATACCTTTCTTGGTAAGCTCTAAACCCAACAATGCAGTAATAGATATCAATGTAGCACACAAAAATAACAGAAGGTAGAACAAAAACACATATTAAATAGAAATAAGAAATAAAATATGTACGAAAGCATTTTCTTGAATCGATAAGACATTTGGATTATTTTTGTTGCACTGTGTGAATGTGTCCAACGTGCATGTGTGCCGAGCAAGAAAACCCCTTCATACTGGAAAGTTAGTTACCAACTTTCATTCAATAGGGCTCTTAGTGATGTCAATTATTTATCTCTTTATGGCTCAATAGGCTACGTACTTAACCCATAAAACGTAGCACAATATAATTCAGTAGTGTGAGGGAGACCCCATATCCAATTAGTTCATAATTGGTATGTTATCTCATCAATTCAAAATGTCAGGGAATTTAATTGCGAAACCCCTCTGTGTGAAAACTGACCTTAAATTACACTATTCTGTCAAGGGAAAGGAAGGGTTAGGAATCCCATTAAGAGCTACAGTTAGTGATGATCCACCTCACGACGCACACTCGTCTACAGACAAGGTTTTTGGCCTGCATCCTGGCACCGCAATTTGTCTTATTTGACGCTAAATAGATGGGAGGCATTGAAGGAAGACTACCTTTATGGGCTATCATCACGTGAACATCATGGAGTTTCACAAGCCGTCTCTCCACAATGCATCACATAATGCTTGTCCTCTGTGAACATTACGCAAATGTGACGGAAATAAATTGTTATTCACCGACAGATGTTCCCCACTGATCACCGTCGGCAAAGTTGAAAGTGTTGTCAAAAGTCACACAGGCACATGCGTCCATGAATGGAATTTAAACTTTGAATGGATTTAAATTTGCCATTGGCCTTTATATCCCGGGTCTCGAAGGGCTTCCTACGATGTGTGCACAGTGTATTTACATGTGCCGCTAGCCTTCACCTGACTGTGTGAGTGACATCTACAGGGATGTCCCAGGGTCTCCATGATGGACACATCTTTCCAATAGCTTCCATCATGGACACACTACACTCTAAAAAGAAAAGGTTTCTGGAGTATTCTTTAGGGGTTCTTCACATTGAAACTGATGGGGAACCCCTTCTCCTTCTTCAAAGAACCCCTTTTAATGGATCCTCAAATAACCTTTTTAAGAACCTTTTGGGGTACATTTTTTAACTAACCCCTCCCTTATGATTAATAATAATAATAATACACATAAAACAACAATAGCACCATTTTTTAAATTGTCAGTGTATATTATGATTTTAGTGGCAAAGCACAATTAAACATTCTAAATATGAGGTAAACTCCCAGCAGAGCCCCAAGTCCAATGTGTATATCCTCTGGTGTGTTAATGTTAATGTGTTGATGTTCTCCGTATCCATAGCCAGAATGATTTTACAGTGCATGTTGATTGGACAGTTATATTCATCAGAGGTGTAGGGAAGTCTGTGAATCCCCACCCCAAAAATAGTAAGTATACAGATGATTAACAAAACATGCACACAACAGTGTTCACACTTTAGATTTTGTGGAAAATGTTAACGAAAAAGCCTGTATGGTTTTAATGCACATACCACATAATGTAGAGGCCTATGGGATATTCATTGAAGAAGGCAGGGAGGAGGATGGTACATGTGATCTGCATAACATACCAATACCAATTGACATACCTTTGTATGCCTCCTCGTCTGTATACCTGCAGACACTGACACAAAAGTGAGCAGTTCAGTCATCTGAACACAAAACAGCTAGCCTTCAACATATTCTTATATCCAACCTATTCTTATATCCAACCTATTCTTATAGCCAACATATTCTTATAGCCAACATATTCTTATAGCCAACATATTCTTATAGCCAACATATTCTTATAGCCAACATTTTTTAACCTCTTTGTTGATCGATATCCATTGAATTGTGTCCATTTTCTGTTCTAGAAAGATTTGAGCCAACTTGATGACCCCCACCTCCTATGGGGTTCTTGAAATAACCTTTTGGGGGTCTTTCAGGATCTTAGAAGAACACTCGTTTTTTTTAGTGTAGGACACGTGTCAAACGTAATTGATCAATTAAGGTTAGAAGCTCCACTCACCCGGTTATCTAGGTCTTAATTAAAAGGAAAAAGACAAAAACCAGCAGACACTACGCCCTCCATGGAAAGAATTTGACAACCCTGCCTTAGGACCACCCTGTATATGTCACTCACAGGGTCAGGACATGGAAATACACTGGTGGTCTGACCAACAATAATGACAATGGTGAATGAATGAAATGTTAAGAGACTGCTTCTCTCTTCTCTCTTCGATGAACACGGGAACAAACTATGATCAAACTGACAATACCAGAGAGAGGGATGAAATGCCTGCCATTTTGAAATCTGTTTAACAGTATGTTGTGATTGCTTGTGCGATTACTTCGCTAGCCATTGCCTACATTAAGCTTAAAGTTTGATATTTGAAAAATGTCCACTTGATTTCATCAGGAGCTTACTGGTGACATAACAAGAATGTAACTCTTGCATGGCCTGAGGTAGCACTGATTCACCCAACATTGTTATATTACAGGAATGGCAACCTGATAAACCAGCCAATCAGCATTCAGGGCTCGAACCACCGAGTTTATAATGATGAATAAGCAATAAACAGAGCAGTTTGTTATTCTGTGTCCCGCATGTCTATAATGGCCCGGCAGGGCTTCTCTCAGTGCTTCTCTGAGCCATCGGTTGTCATTTCCCGGATGAGGTCTGTCCCTTTAATAATTCCCATTAATGTCAGCAATCTTTTTATATTTTTGCCAAAAGAGAGGCGCCTTTTTTAATTGAATAAGTGGAGATCATCTAATTAAGTGACGGGGGCTCCGAAATGATTCACTTTTCTCATTAAGGGCCCATATTCTGCTTGCAAATATACTGTAGGAAGATACGCTTTGAGGTTTAGAGGGTGAAATAGAGTAGCTATTACAGTTCCAGCATCTTTGAACTCAAATGGTTCTCCCCAGCAAACATACAGTGCCTTGCGAAAGTATTCGGCCCCCTTGAACTTTGCGAACTTTTGCCACATTTCAGGCTTCAAACATAAAGATATAAAACTGTATTTTTTTGTGAAGAATCAACAACAAGTGGGACACAATCATGAAGTAGAACGACATTTATTGGATATTTCAAACTTTTTTAACAAATCAAAAACTGAAAAATTGGGCGTGCAAAATTATTCAGCCCCTTTACTTTCAGTGCAGCAAACTCTCTCCAGAAGTTCAGTGAGGATCTCTGAATGATCCAATGTTGACCTAAATGACTAATGATGATAAATACAATCCACCTGTGTGTAATCAAGTCTCCGTATAAATGCACCTGCACTGTGATAGTCTCAGAGGTCCGTTAAAAGCGCAGAGAGCATCATGAAGAACAAGGAACACACCAGGCAGGTCCGAGATACTGTTGTGAAGAAGTTTAAAGCCGGATTTGGATACAAAACAATTTCCCAAGCTTTAAACATCCCAAGGAGCACTGTGCAAGCGATAATATTGAAATGGAAGGAGTATCAGACCACTGCAAATCTACCAAGACCTGGCCGTCCCTCTAAACTTTCAGCTCATACAAGGAGAAGACTGATCAGAGATGCAGCCAAGAGGCCCATGATGACTCTGGATGAACTGCAGAGATCTACAGCTGAGGTGGGAGACTCTGTACATAGGACAACAATCAGTCGTATATTGCACAAATCTGGCCTTTATGGAAGAGTGGCAAGAAGAAAGCCATTTCTTAAAGATATCCATAAAAAAGTGTTGTTTAAAGTTTGCCACAAGCCACCTGGGAGACACACCAAACATGTGGAAGAAGGTGCTCTGGTCAGATGAAACCAAAATTGAACTATTTGGCAACAATGCAAAACGTTATGTTTGGCGTAAAAGCAACACAGCTCATCACCCTGAACACACCATCCCCACTGTCAAACATGGTGGTGGCAGCATCATGGTTTGGGCCTGCTTTTCTTCAGCAGGGACAGGGAAGATGGTTAAAATTGATGGGAAGATGGATGGAGCCAAATACAGGACCATTCTGGAAGAAAACCTGATGGAGTCTGCAAAAGACCTGAGACTGTGACGGAGATTTGTCTTCCAACAAGACAATGATCCAAAACATAAAGCAAAATCTACAATGGAATGGTTCAAAAATAAACATATCCAGGTGTTAGAATGGCCAAGTCAAAGTCCAGACCTGAATCCAATCGAGAATCTGTGGAAAGAACTGAAAACTGCTGTTCACAAATGCTCTCCATCCAACCTCACTGAGCTCGAGCTGTTTTGCAAGGAGGAATGGGAAAAAATGTCAGTCTCTCGATGTGCAAAACTGATAGAGACATACCCCAAGCGACTTACAGCTGTAATCGCAGCAAAAGGTGGCGCTACAAAGTATTAACTTAAGGGGGCTGAATAATTTTGCACGCCCAATTTTTCAGTTTTTGATTTGTTAAAAAAGTTTGAAATATCCAATAAATGTCGTTCCACTTCATGATTGTGTCCCACTTGTTGTTGATTCTTCACAAAAAAATACAGTTTTATATCTTTATGTTTGAAGCCTGAAATGTGGCAAAAGGTCGCAAAGTTCAAGGGGGCCGAATACTTTCGCAAGGCACTGTAAAATGTAAACAAACGTATGTGACATTTTTCATAACCGTAACCATAATTGGATAATGTCCAAGTTGTCTAAAAAGGGTTAAAAGTTTTTGTTTTCAATTTGGCCGTAATGGCTAATAAACAGCCACATCATTATTTCCCAGAAAATATAGTTGCGGGAACATCTGTTATTGTTAGAGCCACACATTGAGCACATACAGACGGATCATGAAGCCGTGGGCATCACCTTTCATATCAAGCGTATGGCAGGCTGTGTGCAACCTCATGGCTAGTAATACATATTTTAGTGCCATCATTAAGATTCTCACATCCTATTAGCTCTCTGGGATGCATTGGAATAGAAATCTTCAAGATGTCACACAGGGAGGGGAAACTTCTTCAAAGGGAATCTTTCTGGATCCACCGGCTCAACACATTATCTACTCTTGGCCTTAACGAGGAGTTTGACTTAAAAACGTTTTTAAAGTTCCAAAATGTCCAAACTAGTCTCTTGTTTTTACCCTAATTGAAAATTGTCTATCATTTATATATATATATATATATATATATATATATATATATATACACACAGTTGAAGTCGGATGTTTACATACACCTTAGCCAAATACATTTAAACTCAGTTTTTCACAATTCCTGACATTTCATCCTGGTAAAAATTCCCCGTCTTAGGTCAGTTAGGATCAACACTTTATTTTAAGAATGTGAAATGTCAGAATAGTAGTAGAGAGAATTATTTACTTCAGCTTTTATTTCTTTCATCACATTCCCAGTGGGTCAGAAGTTTACATACACTCAATTAGTATTTGGTAGCATTGCCTTTAAATTGTTCAACATGAGTCAAATGTTTCAGGTAGCCTTCCACAAGCTTTCCACAAAAAGTTGAGTGAATTTTGGCCCATTCCTCCTGACACTGCTGGTGTAACTGAGTCAGGTTTGTAGGCCTCCTTGCTCGCACAAACTTTTTCAGTTCTGCCCACAAATGTTCTATAGGATTGAGGTCAGGGCTTTGTGATGGCCATTCCAATACCTTGACTTTGATGCCACAACTTTGGAAGTATGCTTGCCATTTGGAAGACCCATTTGCGACCAAGCTTTAACTTCCTGACTGATGTCTTGAGATGTTGCTTCAATATATCCACATAATTTTCCTCCCTCGTGATGCCATCTATTTTGTGAAGTGCACCAGTCTGTCCTGCAGATAAGCACCCCCACAACATAATGCTGCCACCCCCGTGCTTCACGGTTGGGATGGTGTTCTTAAGCTTGCAAGCCTCCCCCTTTTTCCTCCAAACATAATGATGGTCATTATGGCCAAACAGTTCTATTTTTGTTTCATCAGACCAGAGGACATTTCTCCAAAAAGTACGATCTTTGTCCCCATGTGCAGTTGCAAACCGTAGTCTGGCTTTTTTATGGTGGTTTTGGAGCAGTGGCTTCTTCCCTGCTGAGCGGCCTTTCAAGTTATGTCGATATAGGACTCATTTTACTGTGGATATAGATACTTTTGTACCTGTTTCCTCCAGCATCTTCACAAGATTCTTTGCTGTTGTTCTGGGATTGATTTGCACTTTTCGCACCCAAGTACGTTCATCTCCAGGAGACCGAACGCGTCTCCTTCCTGAGCGGTATGATGGCTGCATGGTCCCATGGTGTTTATACTTGTGTACTATTGTTTGTACAGATGAACCTTCAGGCGTTTGGAAATTGTTCCCAAGGATGACCCAGACTTGTGGAGGTCTACAATTATTTTTCTGAGGTCTTGGCTGATTTTCCCATGGTGTCAAGCAAAGAGGCACTGAGTTTGAAGGTTGGCCTTGAAATACATCCACAGGTACACCTCCAATTGACTCAAATTATGTCAATTAGCCTATCAGAAGCTTCTAAAGCCATAACATCATTTTCTGGAATTTTCCGAGCTGTTTAAAGGCACAGTCAGCTTAGTGTATGTTAACTTCTGACCCTGGAATTGTGATACAGTGAATTATAAGTGAAATAATCTGTCTATAAACAATTTTTGGAAAAATTACTTGTGTCATGTGCAAAGTAGATGTCCTAACCAACTTGCCAAAACTATAGTTTGTTAACAAGAAATGTGTGGTGTATTAATGACTCCAACCTAAGTGTATGTAAACTTCAGACTTCAACGGTATATATATACACACACAATACCTGTCAATAGTTTCAGACCACACCTACTCATTCAAGTGTTTTTCTTTCTTTTTACAATTTTCTACATTGCCAAATAATAGTGAAGACATCAAAACTATGAAATAACACATGTAGTAACCAAAAAATATTTCATATTTGAGATTCAAATAGCCACCCTTCACCTTGATGACAGCTTTGCACACTCTTGGCATTCTCTTAACCAGCATCATGAGGTAGTCACCTGGAATGCATTTCCATTAACAGGTGTGCCTTCTTAAAAGTTAATTTGTGAAATTTATTTCATTCTTAATGCGTTTGAGCCAATCAGTTGTGTGGTGACAAGGTAGGGGGGTATACAGAGCTAGCCCTATTTGGTAAAAGACCAAGTCCATATTATGGCAAGAACAGCTCAAATAAGCAAAGAGTAACGACAGTCCATCATTACTTTAAGACATGAAGCTCAGTCAATACGAAAAATGTCAAGAACTTTGAACGTTTTTTTCAAGTGCAGTCGCAAAAACCATCACGCGCTATGATGAAACTGGCTCTCATGAGGACCGCCGTAGGAAAGGAAGACCCAGAGTTACCTCTGCTGCAGAGGATAAGTTCATTAGAGTTACCAGCCTCAGAAATTGTATCCCAAATAAATGCTTCACAGAGTTCAAGTAACAGGCACATCTCAACATCAACTGTTCAGAGGAGACTGTGTGAATCAGGCATTCATGGTCGAATTGCTGCAAAGAAACGACTACTAAAGGACACCAATAAGAAGAAGAGACTTGCTTAGGCCAGGAAACACGAGCAATTGACATTAGACAGTGGAAATTTGTCCTTTGGTCTGGAGTCCAAATTGGAGATTTTTGGTTCCAACCGCCATGTATTTGTGAGACGCAGAGTGGGTGAACGGATTATCTCTGCATGTGTGGTTCCAAACGTGAAGCATGGAGGAGGAGGTGTGATGGTGTGGGGGTGCTTTGCTGGTGACACTGTCAGCGATTTATTTAGAATTCAAGGTACACTTAACCAGCATGGCTACCACCGCATTCTGTAGGGATATGCCATCCCATCGGGTTTGCGATTATTGGGACTATCATTTTTTTTCCAACAGGACAATGACCCAAAACACACCTCCAGGCTGTGTAAGGGTTATTTGACCAAGGAGAGTGATGGAGTGCTGCATCAGATGACCTGGCTTCCACAATCACCTGACCTCAACCCAATTTAGATGGTTTGGGATGAGTTGGACCACAGAGTGAATGAAAAGCAGCCAACAAGTGCTCAGTATATGTGCAAACTCCTTCAAGACTGTTGGAAAAGCATTCCTCGTGAAGCTTGTTGAGAGAATGCCAAGAGTGTGCAGAGCTGTCATCAAGGCAAAGGTGGCTATTTTGAAGAATCTCAAATATAAAATAGATTTTGGTTTGTTTAACACTTCTTTGGTTACTACATGATTCCATGTGTTATTTCATAGTTTTGATGTCTTCACTATTATTCTACAATGTAGAAAATAGAAAAAATAAAGAAAAACACTTGAATGAGTAGGTATGTTCAAACTTTTGACTGTAAATATCGATCACATTCTTCATGTATGATTATATATTTTTATATATTGAATGTTGATATTGTGAACCTATGTTATATGTTTTTACTTCCTGCTTCAGGAAGTGATGTCACTGAGCACAGCCCCTATGTATAGGGCCTTCCAACCCCAGCTGGGATATGGATGCTTGATGAAGAACAAAACATTGTTATAATAAAAATCACCTGGGAGCATGAGCAGCAGTGTGTGGCATTGTCCTGTTTATTTTTCATGAGTTCACCTATAACTCCAGCACCTGCTGAACACACCTGGATGTGCATCTGTTATTCAGCTTTTGTATCATTAAGTTTCTGCCTGAAAAAAAATTGCTCTGGAGATCAGGGATGGCAAATGTCATGTTTCCTCTTCGACAGCATTGTACAAGCAGACAATAATGATGGTGGGGCTATTTTTATATCAAAACAAATCCATATTTTGAATCTTTTTTGTCACTAGAGCAATTACTTCAGGGGTAATTATAATGGATGGGATGTAACCTATGCCACAGCAGTGTTGGCAAACCTACAGTGACAGTCCAGGATGCCTCACAGGCAAGGTGATTAACTTCAGCATGTGTTTGGGAACTGAGATAAACAACTGCTAATGGCTGAGCAATTACACTTGGGGACACACCCAGTAAGTCTCTTCCTCAGCTAGTCACAGCTAGTTTGGATAGTACACTGGGAAAGGTTAGTCTCCTCAGCTAGTCTGGATAGAACACTGGGAGAGATTAGTCTCCTCAGCTAGTCTGAATAGAACACTGGGAAAGATTAGTCTCCTCAGCTAGTCTGGATAGGACACTGGGAGAGGTTAGTCTCCTCGGCTAGTCTGGATAGAACACTGGGAGAGAATAGTCTCCTCAGCTAGTCTGAATAGAACACTGGGATAGGTTAGACTCCTCAGCTAGTCTGGATAGAACACCGGGAGAGGTTAGACTCCTCAGCTAGTCTGGATAGAACACTGGGAGAGGTTAGACTCCTCAGCTAGTCTGAATAGAACACTGGGAAAGATTAGTCTCCTCGGCTAGTCTGGATAGGACACTGGGAAAGGTTAGTCTCCTCAGCTAGACTGGATAGGACACTGGGAAGGGTTAGTCTCCTCAGCTAGTCTGGATAGAACACTGGGAGAGGTTAGACTCCTCAGCTAGTCTGGATAGAACACCGGGAGAGGTTAGACTCCTCAGCTAGTCTGGATAGAACACTGGGAGAGGTTAGACTCCTCAGCTAGTCTGGATAGAACACTGGGAGAGGTTAGACTCCTCAGCTAGTCTAGATAGAACACTGGGAGAGGCAGATGAAGGATTCACAAAGCTAACATTCAACTGAGCCTAACATGCTGACTAGACAGAGCATATGAGTTTGCCATCGCACGCATATTGATTTTGTCCAGACACGTTCAGGAGACTCAAGTTGAAATATCAAAACAAACTCTGAACCAACTATATTAATTTGGGGACAAGTCGAAATGCATTAAACATTCATGGACATTTAGCTAGCTAGCTTGCTGTTGCTAGATCATTTGTCCTGGGATATAAACATTAGGTTGTTATTTTACTGGGGAAAAAATGTCATTTTTTCTGGATCTTTGTAGAATTTTGACACATTTTGAGTCACACAAAATTGTGAGTTCTCTACTCTGACAATTAATACACAGATGAAAGGGGAAACCGAGTTAATTTCTAGTAATCTCTCCTCCTTCAGTCTTCTTCTTCTGTGGACTTTATATAGCAGTTGGCAACCAACTTTAAGGTGCATTACCACCACCAACTGGACTGGAGTGTGGACCTCAGTTCATCTTCCAATAACCCACATGGGTACTCTATATGCTCCTAATAACCAATGAGGAGATGGGAGAGGCGGGACTTGCAGCGCATCAAGTGTAAAAAATACAATCACGTTCTATTTTAGCACCTGGCTACGCAGGCGCTTGTTGACGCGCACCAGACGTTTGGATGGAATTATTGAATGACATGTATGTGGTCAACACTTAAAGGGTTAAACAGAACACTCATGAACTAGTGGGGGATTGGTAGGTCACGTCAGGTTGTGTCATCACTTTGTTTGAATTACATGATGCACTGTTTGAAATGGCCAATGAAGTTACACATCACTACTTGTTATCATAATGTCTCGGTCACGTTGACATTTCCAGGAAAAGGGCCAAAAAGGCATATTTTGTGTGTGATTTTAAGCAGTGTCGTCTGTTTGCACTTGCAGCTGGTGAGTGAGCAACAAGAGAGCCGCCCCCTGCTAAGCCCCTCCATCGACGACTTTCTCTGTGAGACCAAGTGCCATGGCGCTGCCCGCCTAGTGACTTCGAACACAGCAGGTACCTCCACTGACCTCCCTCTCCTCTCTGTCTACCCAGCCCCGACGGCTGTAGTAGCCGCTTCATGCATTGGCCATTGGCGTTTCATAACATGATGACCTATTTCAGACATAATAATAATAATAACAATAAAGCCATGTTGATATGACCCCCTTTCAAACAGACCCTTATTTACAACTTTCTTGCATGTATACCCCCTTTTATACATATCAGTTTGAACCAGAAATTTGTGAGGGGTGGTGTGTTTTGTTTAACCATGGGGGGGGGGGGCTGTTTGCAATTCAAATAAGAGAGCTGTTAAATCCCCTCACTAACTTCAAGCATCAGCTGTCAGAGCAGCATACCGATCGCTGCAGCTGTACACAGCCCATCTGTAAATAGCCCAAACTACCTACCTCATCCCCCCCCTATTTAGTTTTTTTTTCTGCTCTTTTACTCACCAGTATCTCTACTGCACATCCTCATCAGCACATCTATCACTCCAGTGTTAATGCTAAATTGTAATTACTTAGCCACTATGACTTATTTATTGCCTTACCTCCTCACTTAATTTGCACACACTATGTATAGATTTTTCTATTGTGTTATTGACTGTATGTTTTGTTTATTCCATGTGTAACTCTGTGTTGTTGTTTTAATCGCACTGCTTTGCTTTATCTTGGCCAGGTCGCAGTTGTAAATGAGAACTTGTTCTCAACTAGCCTACCTGGTTAAATAAAGGTGAAATAAATAAAATTAACAATGGAACTGTTAATGAATTGACCTGGAAAACAGAGCTCCATTTTCACAGACCCCATATCTGTTTTTGGGTAACAGGGTCTGTATGTGAAAGGGATATAAGTTGACTAAAGTTCATGTCATAGAGGATTACTTTAAAGTTACATCAGGGGACTTGTATTATTGTTTCAGCGTGGTCATCAACATTTACTCTACTCAATGCATAATACAAAGTTCTGACAACATATCGCAGCAATGTTGCACGGTAGCCGTATGGACACAGTCACAGAACGAAGCTCATGTAGCAGATTACCAATTCAGTTTTTACCACGTTATTAATTTAGACCTTAAACAACAACGACAACAGTCAAAAAAACAACAAACTAAAAAACGATTAAATGGAGGTCATCTCTATAAAGGGGTAGTTTATAGATGAACCTTGTCCTGCCTACTGTCAGAACCTACTGTTTGATCCAATAAGGTGAGAGGCCACCGCCTTCTGCTCGTTTTCAGTCTCAGTGTCTGAAATGATTAAGTATACAGACACGGCCAGTTCATTCTGTTGTTAGTGTGTCGAGGAAAGTACTGTAACTAAAAGCATGGGCTTTTTTTTCTGTCAGTTGTTCTAGCTAATGTCAGGAGTTACGGCGGTCTGATTCCCTGCTGTGTAGTCACACAGAGTAGATTGGGATGATTTAAAATTAGTCATTTAGACGATCGGCTCCCAACCGAAGGTCAGTGGCGCCGTAGAGAGTGAAACATAGGAAACAACAGTGACTCGCTTGTCAGTAATATCCACAGGTTGAGCTGTCACGATACAAAAGTCTAACACAAATTCTCAACTCTTGACAATACCAATGGACAATTTTATTTCCAATAGGCTAGAAGAAGAAAAACCCTATCTTGCGAAAGATCCACTGAGACTCCATTCATTGTTCTCTTGAGTATCCCCAAACGTTAATGATGTAAATATTGTCATGTTTTTCACTTATATTTTTAACTTGTGTTTTATTGTCTATTTATCAATGCAATATCCATGTACTGTATTTCAGTGTCAATGACTGCCATGTGGATATTATTACACATTTTGAAAAACGATTTGCACAAACATGACTTTACCTGACCACAATAAACTGCAATAAAGAACGTTGTACCTGTAACTGTGAGATATTATGTGTTCAGATAGAATGTACACAGTATCTTCACTAAAAGTGAACTGACCACAAAATCCAACAGACCATGTCAACAACTGAAATATAAACTTTAACAT
This sequence comes from Oncorhynchus clarkii lewisi, assembly GCF_045791955.1. Taxonomy (NCBI): domain Eukaryota; kingdom Metazoa; phylum Chordata; class Actinopteri; order Salmoniformes; family Salmonidae; genus Oncorhynchus; species Oncorhynchus clarkii. The sequence continues at coordinate 8,615,647 of NC_092147.1, forward strand.
GTCCATGACAATGTGGACTCAATCACTTCAATGACTCAATAGCGAAGCTCAGAACGCTACGATAGAAACGGTATACTATCCTTCGTATGACATACACACAATACACGTCAAATATGCCTTCCAGCTGGCAAGACTATTTGGAGACAACCTCATCATCTCAAGTAGCCTCAAGGTCATCTCAAGTAGACTCAAGGTCAACCATCTTGGTTTCTTTCAGGACATGGCTTTTCTCCTGACACAGATAACACTTCAGGCGACGTCTCCATCTCCCACAAGCGCTTCCTCTGATTTCTAATTGCATTCCTAATTTGAGGAGCACAGAGATATCAAGAAGCAGCACACACTAATTACCTTCAGATAACATTCAGAGGAGCATCCCGTTCGTTTATCATAAAACAGCAGTGTGTTATTTACAAAAGGACCTACTCAGACATTATTATGTGTTCTTCACACACACTGTTATTTACAGAGATATGTGTGCACACAGCAGAGGCTGAACATGTCTGTAATTTATCCTTTATTTAACTAGGCAAGTCAGTTTAAAAACAAATTCTTATTTACAATGACAGCCTACCCCAACAACACTGGGTCAATTGTGCAAGGTCCTACGTGACTCCCAATCATAGCCAGATGTGATATAGCCTGGATTTAAACCAGGGACTGTAGTGTAGCCTCTTGCACTGAGATGCATTGCCTTAGACCGCTGCACCACTCAGGAGCCCAGTTGTATGGTGAGGGAAATCACAGCAATATAATGCTAGCTCTTACAGGTAAGCTAGTTGAGAACAAGTTCTCATTTACAACTGCGACCTGGCCAAGATAACGCAAAGCAGTGCAACACAAACAACAACACAGAGTTACATGGAATAAACAAACATACAGTCAATAATACAATAGAAAAAAATATCTATATACAGTGTGTGCAAATGGCATGAGGAGGTAGGCAATAAATAGGCCATAGTAGCGAAGTAATTATAATTTAGCAAATTAACACTGGAGTGATAAATGAGCAGATGATGATGTGCAAGTAGAAATACTGGTGAGCAAAAGAGCAGAAACGTAAATAAGAACATGTATGACTGTATTAAGATAGCGTTTTATACTCTCTCACACTTTTACGCTAACAAACTAGGTTTAACAAATGCAAAAAAAAGCCACAGTTTAATACACAAAATTGTGCATTTACAAAAGGAACGACACGGACATGATTAAGTGTTCTTCACACACTGCAATTCAGCACCTGACAATAAACTAGCCTTTATTTGTTTTCATCTGTTAAATCTATCTATGCAGGTAGCCTAGTGGTTAGAGCGTTGGGCTAATAACTGAAAGGTTGCTATATCAAATCCCTGAGCTGACAAGGTAGAAATCTGTTGTTCTGCCCCTGAACAAGGCAGTTATAACCCACTGTTCCCCAGTAGGCAGTCATTGTAAATAAGAATTTGTTCTTACCTGACTTTCCTAGTTAAATTAAGGTACTTTATTTTTTTTAAATAGCCGTCTTTCGGATGGGACATTAAACGGGTGTCCTGACCCTCTGTGTTCTCTAAAGATCCCATTCCCAATCTGGCCTTCATACCATCATGGCCACCTAATCATCCTCAGTTTAAAATTGGCTCATTTATCCCCCTCCTATCCCCTGTAACTATTGCTGTAAATGAGAATGTGTTCTCAGTCAACTTACCTGGTAAAACAAGGGTTAAATAACTCAACATGGTAATATACTCACAATGTAAATTAATTTACTCCAATAAATTGAGTTTGCATCTGAGATGCCCCTTGACTTGGTAGTTAATTAAACTATTACAATTTTAGTAGACGCTCTTATCCAGAGCAATTAGGGTTAAGTGCCTTGCACAAGGCCACAGACTGCTTTTTCACCTAGTTGGTTCGGGGATTCAAACCAGCGCCCTTTCGGTTACTGGCCCAACGCTGTTAACCGTTAGACTACCTGCCGCCGCTACCTTTATCAAAATGAAACCTGACTATCAAGACATCATTATTAAGGCGGGAAGGGCGTTTTCATTCTCATACTACAGGCTAGTGGTTACTACAGGCTACTAGTGGTTAAATGAACATGGACAAAAAAAGTCTTTACCATTAAAAAAAGGGTCCCTGTCCTTGTCCTTGCCGGTCTGATGGTCTGGGATTAAATTGCTTAATTTACCAAACAGAAAAGCTCCGCCAAGGCTGCCTTAGCTGTCCCCAGTCTGGCCATCAAAGTATACTTAGATCTTCAGTGAGGTAGAGAAACTCCTGGAAGTACCTAACCAGGGGGCAACCGATGGAAGTAATACCCTTGACAAGGTATTCACTCAACAATGTGCAGAGAAATGTGAGGTAAAACTGTTACTGATTGTTTACCAGAGTTGCAAATAAAAAATGCGTGTAAATCAAAAATGACGTGAAGAATTATGTCTCGTAATAATTCCCTCCTTGAGTCACTAATTTCAGAGTCACAAGTCTGTTGAGGAATGTTAATTAGGTTTGTCTTGACTGCTTTAAGGAAGATGAGTCTCTGTAAAGCAAAGATTTGAACTGATCTACCAAGAAGCTAAACTATACTGAACAAAGATATAAAAGCAACAATTTCAACGATTTTATTGAGTTACAGTTCATATAAGGAAATCAGTCAATTGAAATTAATTAATTAAGCCCTAAACTATGGATTCCACATGACTGGGCAGGTGCTCAGCCATGGATTGGCCTGGGAGGGCATAGGCCCACCCACTTGGGAGCCAGGCCCTCCCACTGGGGAGTATGGCTCAGCCAATCAGAATGAGTTTTTCCCCACAAAAGGGCTTTATTACAGATAGAAATACTCCTCAGTTTCATCAGCTGTCCGGTTGGCTGGTCTCAGATGATCCCTCAGGTGAAGAAGCCTGAGGTCCTGGGCTGACGTGGTTACATGTGGTCTGCGGTTTTGAGGCAGGTTGGACGTACTGCCAAATTCTCTAAACAACATTGGAGGCGGCTTATGGTAGAGAAATGAACATTAAATTCTCTGGCAACAGCTCTGGTGGACATTCCTGCAGTCAGCATGCTAATTGCACACACCCGCAAAACTTGATACATCTGTGGCAGATGTGTTGTGTGAAAAAAATTCACATTTTAGAGTGTGCTTTTATTGTCCCCACACAACGTGCACATGTGTAATGATCATAATTTAACCAGCTTCTTGATATGCCACACCTGTCAGGTTGATGGATTAGGATAAATGCTCACTAACAGGGATGTAAACAAATTTGTGAACAATATTTGAGAGAAATAAGCTTTTTCTGTGTACAGAAAATTTCTGGGCTCTTAATATTTCAGCTCATGAAACATGGGACCAACACTTTACATGTTGCGTTTATATTTTTGTTCAAAATAGTATGATTTCTCCCTCCAGTTCTGTCCTCCACATTGGACCTATTGGACCTCAGCGAGCCCGGAGAGAGAAGGAACAGCAAGCAGGACAAGAAGAGCCCTCTGTTGTCACGTGGTGACGGGCCTAAGAACATGCCTCACTGGAAAAAGACGACGGACGAGACCGAGCTGATCCAGGTGGATGTAGAGCAGACTGTCCCCTGTCCCCACACTCCTGAAAGAGTGTCACTTGACTCAGGTACACTGGGGTTGGTAGTAATTTAGGCAGGTTACGTTAGTGTTCTTGGGCACAGGGACTATGGTGGTCTGCTTGAAACATGTTGTTATTACAGACTGGGAGAGGTTGAAAATCAAAAAATCGAATCAAATCAAATTTATTTATATAGCCCTTCGTACATCAGCTGATATCTCAAAGTGCTGTACAGAAACCCAGCCTAAAACCCCAAACAGCAAGCAATGCAGGTGTAGAAGCACGGTGGCTAGGAAAAACTCCCTAGAAAGGCCAAAACCTAGGAAGAAACCTAGAGAGGAACCAGGCTATGTGGGGTGGCCAGTCCTCTTCTGGCTGTGCCGGGTGGAGATTATAACAAAACATGGTCAAGATGTTCAAATGTTCATAAATGACCAGCATGGTCGAATAATAATAAGGCAGAACAGTTGAAACTGAAGCAGCAGCACAGTCAGGTGGACTGGGGACAGCAAGGAGTCATCATGTCAGGTATTCCTGGGGCATGGTCCTAGGGCTTAGGTCCTCCGAGAGAGAGAAAGAAAGAGAGAATTAGAGAGAGCATATGTGGGATGGCCAGTCTTCTTCTGGCTGTGCCGGGTGGAGATTATAACAGAACATGGCCAAGATGTTCAAATGTTCATAAATGACCAGCATGGTCGAATAATATTAAGGCAGAACAGTTGAAACTGGAGCAGCAGCACAGCCAGGTGGACTGGGGACAGCAAGGAGTCATCATGTCAGGTAGTCCTGGGGCATGGTCCTAGGGCTCAGGTCCTCCGAGAGAGAGAAAGAGAGAAGGAGAGAATTAGAGAACGCACACCTAGATTCACACAGGACACCGAATAGGACAGGAGAAGTACTCCAGATATAACAAACTGACCCTAGCCCCCGACACATAAACTACTACTGCAGCATAAATACTGGAGGCTGAGACAGGAGGGGTCAGGAGACACTGTGGCCCATTCCGAGGACACCCCCGGACAGGGCCAAACAGGAAGGATATAACCCCACCCACTTTGCCAAAGCACAGCCCCCACACCACTAGAGGGATATCTTCAACCACCAACTTACCATCCTGAGACAAGGCTGAGTATAGCCCACAAAGACCTCCGCCACGGCACAACCCAAGGAAGGGGGGGGGGGGGGTGCCAACCCAGACAGGATGACCACATCAGTGACTCAACCCACTCAGGTGACGCACCCCCTCCAGGGACGGCATGAGAGAGCCCCAGTAAGCCAGTGACTCAGCCCCTGTAATAGGGTTAGAGGCAGAGAATCCCAGTGGAAAGAGGGGAACCGGCCAGGCAGAGACAGCAAGGGCGGTTCGTTGCTCCAGAGCCTTTCCGTTCACCCTCCCACTCCTGGGCCAGACTACACTCAATCATATGACCCACTGAAGAGATGAGTCTTCAGTAGAGACTTAAAGGTTGAGACCGAGTTTGCGTCTCTGACATGGGTAGGCAGACCGTTCCATAAAAATGGAGCTCTATAGGAGAAAGCCCTGCCTCCAGCTGTTTGCTTAGAAATTCTAGGGACAATTAGGAGGCCTGCGTCTTGTGACCGTAGCGTACGTGTAGGTATGTACGGCAGGACCAAATCAGAGAGATAGGTAGGAGCAAGCCCATGTAATGCTTTGTAGGTTAGCAGTAAAACCTTGAAATCAGCCCTTGCTTTGACAGGAAGCCAGTGTAGATAGGCTAGCACTGGAGTAATATGATCATTTTTTTTGGTTCTAGTCAGGATTCTAGCAGCCGTATTTAGCACTAATTGAAGTTTATTTAGTGCTTTATCCGGGTAGCCGGAAAGTAGAGCATTGCAGTAGTCTAATCTAGAAGTGACAAAAGCATGGATTCATTTTTCTGCATCATTTTTGGACAGAAAGTTTCTGATTTTTGCAATGTTACGTAGATGGAAAAAAGCTGTCCTTGAAATGGTCTTGATATGTTCTTCAAAAGAGAGATCAGGGTCCAGAGTAACGCCGAGGTCCTTCACAGTTTTATTTGAGACAACTGTACAACCATTAAAATTAATTGTCAGATTCAACAGAAGATCTCTTTGTTTCTTGGGACCTAGAACAAGCATCTCTGTTTTGTCCGAGTTTAAAAGTAGAAAGTTTGCAGCCATCCACTTCCTTATGTCTGAAACACATTCTTCTAGCAAGGGCAATTTTGGGGCTTCACCATGTTTCATTGAAATGTACAGCTGTGTGTCATCCGCATATCAGTGAAAGTTAACATTATGTTTTCGAATAACATCCCCAAGAGGTAAAATATATAGTGAAAACAATAGTGGTCCTAAAACGGAACCTTGAGGAACACCGAAATTTACAGTTGATTTGTCAGAGGACAAACTATTCACAGAGACAAACTGATATCTTTCCGACAGATAAGATCTAAACCAGGCCAGAACTTGTCCGTGTAGACCAATTTGGGTTTCCAATCTCTCCAAAAGAATGTGGTGATCTATGGTATCAAAAGCAGCACTAAGGTCTAGGAGCACAAGGACAGATGCAGAGCCTCGGTCCGATGCCATTAAAATGTAATTTACCACCTTCACAAGTGCCGTCTCAGTGCTATGATGGGGTCTAAAACCAGACTGAAGCATTTCGTATACATTGTTTGTCTTCAGGAAGGCAGTGAGTTGTTGCGCAACAGCCTTTTTTACAATTTTTGAGAGGAATGGAAGATTCAATATAGGCCGATAGTTTTTTATATTTTCTGGGTCAAGGTTTGGCTTTTTCAAGAGAGGCTTTATTACTGCCACTTTTAGTGAGTTTGGTACACATCCGGTGGATAGAGAGCCGTTTATTATGTTCAACATAGGAGGGCCAAGCACAGGAAGCAGCTCTTTCAGTAGTTTAGTTGGAATAGGGTCCAGTGAAGACACTTGCCAGTGAAGGCAGTGAAGACACTTGCCAGTTGGTCAGCACAACCTCAGAGTACACGTCCTGGTAATCCGTCTGGCCCTGCGGCCTTGTGAATGTTGACCTGTTTAAAGGCCTTACTCACAGCGTCTGCGGAGAGAGTTTTACCAGTAGCAGTAGTCTTGGTCCTGGTTGGATAGCTCAGAGCATCTGCTCTTTCGACCAAGATAGTTTACCAGTAGCAGTAGTCTTGGTCCTGATTGGATAGCTCAGAGCGTCTGCTCTTTCTACCAAAATGGTTTACCAGTAGCAGTAGTCTTGGTCCTGATTGGATAGCTCAGACCGTCTGCTCTTTCTACCAAAATCGTTTACCAGTAGCAGTAGTCTTGGTCCTGATTGGATAGCTCAGAGCGTCTGCTCTGTCTACCAAGACGGTTTACCAGTATCAGTAGTCTTGGTCCTGATTGGATAGCTCAGAGCGTCTGCTCTTTCTACCAAAATGGTTTACCAGTAGCAGTAGTCTTGGTCCTGATTGGATAGCTCAGAGCATCTGCTCTTTCTACCAAAATGGTTTACCAGTAGCAGTAGTCTTGGTCCTGATTGGATAGCTCAGAGCGTCTGCTCTTTCTACCAAAATGGTTTACCAGTAGCAGTAGTCTTGGTCCTGATTGGATAGCTCAGAGCGTCTGCTCTTTCTACCAAAATCGTTTACCAGTAGCAGTAGTCTTGGTCCTGATTGGATAGCTCAGAGCGTCTGCTCTGTCTACCAAGACGGTTTACCAGTATCAGTAGTCTTGGTCCTGATTGGATAGCTCAGAGCGTCTGCTCTTTCTACCAAAATGGTTTACCAGTAGCAGTAGTCTTGGTCCTGATTGGATAGCTCAGAGCGTCTGCTCTTTCTACCAAAATGGTTTACCAGTAGCAGTATTCTTGGTCCTGATTGGATAGCTCAGAGCGTCTGCTCTTTCTACCCAGATGGTTTACCACTGAAACTATTGTCAATTTATAGTGATTCCTCATGTCATGTATGAGGGATTGACTATAAACTCTCGATGGCGCTTGTCAGGATACATTTTTGGTTTGCCCGACTATAATGATCTAAACTGACTGTTGGACCACAACTATGTCCCTCATCATGTTTAGTGGCCATTGTCACTTTCAAGTATGACTAAACAAACAGCTGTGTAGATGAACACTTAGGTGCAGGTTTAAAGGATGATCTCTTACAGCCAATAGTTATGCAGAATTTACTTTGTATCATGTCATCATGACTACCTAATATCTAGAGCATAACTCATTGCCATTTTCATAACATTAAACCAGGAATGGTATTAACCTCACGTCCCCAGTCTCCTAAACGCTTAAACAACCTTGCCACATTGAAAAGTTTCCCTTATGAAGTCCAAAGGAGTTGACCTTATGAAGTCCAAAGGAGTTGACCTTGTTCATGTTCAAGATCATCCGAAGGAGGATCAGGCAGTAAGTAATGAACAGATCATCTTAAAATAGATTAAGAGGTAACAGACGATTAGTTTCCCATTAGCAAGTTGAGGAGGTTAAAGCCTTTTACTCTTCAACTGAGTTCTAACAATGCGTAGCAAGTCAGACAATGCTTAGTTTGATTAATTAATGACATAGAGTTTCATAATAACCCTGGGTGTCATTTACAAGAAAAACACATGTCTCTGTCATGGATCTGTCCAGTTGGCAATTTTATTTTATTTAGCTTGTACCCTGCTGTTAAACTGATTTCTCTGTGATTGCTCTTTTCAGTCAACATTGCCTCTCCTTTGGAGAAATGGGAGGAGCTCAATGTCCACACTGAACGAAACAGCAGCAGAAAGTGGAAATTGGAGAGACGGGGTTCATCGAAAAACTCCTCCAGTGAACTTCTGTGGTAAGTAACCTTCATGCACCTGTTACATCTATGTCAGTTACAAATCTGGTAAGTTGCTGTGTCTTTGCACTATACTCTACACCAGTGGTTCCCAACTCCGGTCATCCAGTAACCCCAAAAATACATATTTTTGTTATGGCCCCGGACAAGAACAGCTGATTCTACTTGTCAACTAATCATCAAAGTTGAATCAGGTGTGTTTGTCCGGGGATACAACAACATGTGGGTTGGAGGTACTGGAGGACCGGAGTTGGGAAACTCTGCTCTACTCACCACTTCAATATCGCTCTTCACTTTAATTCACTTGAATTGTGAAGTAGTTCAAAGTATGAGAGAATATTTTTACCTAAGTGGGGCCACAATCATAGCTATTCTAATGACGGTAGTCAGGCACCCGCCGGTCATCTAAAGGACATCCCCTCCCTATTCACTAGATGTCTGCCTTACTGTATATACTGCAGGTGGTATTGGAAATGGTCATTATCACAGAAAAGGTAACCAAAAAACACTCATTCAATTCATCTAGTGTAGTGCAGCCCATTGCTTAAGAGCAGTCGGTCGCTATAAAGACAAACCCCAGAACAACCAGTACATTGGAAATAAAGAGCCTTTCAGAAGGTCTGCACGCTGTTGAAGCATCATCAAGAAAGCTGAAGAAAGTAAAGTGCTCTGACTTAATCGTGTTTGGGGAGTAATTAATGCATGTGTCATTGATTCAACTGTCCTTTCTGTCCTTTCTCTTTAGGTCCATAGACTGCAAAACGCAATCAGAGCCACCCTCCAAGAGCTCTTTGGAAGTAAATACCATAGCAGAGGCCGAGCCAGCTCTAGCATTTCAAGTAAGTGCCTTGGCCTTTGAGTCCTGAGTAGTCATTGCTGAGTCAGGCCATTATTGTCTCTTCCGTCTGCACTTGAAATCAACAGTCCTTTGAAGTTGAAAGCTTTTTACCTAAAAAGTGTATTGTTTTGATTAGAAGTGTCTTAGGCTTCTTTGTGACATGTTGAGAGGATTCTACTTTGTTTGATGGAAGTTGATTGGTACTAGGGTTGTAAAACAACCTGCAATTTACCTGCAATTTGGGTCATTTTGGAAATGAATACGTCAAGTTTGTAATTTATACTTGAATAACTTTTTAAGAAATGAATTAATATAAAAAAAATCGATTAATGTGCTTGCTGAAGGCAAAACACAACGCAACTATATTTCTTACATACTACTACTTATTATTATTATTATTATTCTGCCTGCTCTAGCTATTAAACGACTCAGGCTATTAACATGAAAACAACTTTCAAATGTGCAGACTGCCCCAGCTTAGATTCCTTGAGAAAATATTTTTGACAGTATTTATACTTTTTGTACTACAACAATATTTAAATGAGCTCCCAATGCATTTCAATGACAATAAAAGGGCCATTGATTTACATGGGGAAAATTTCAGCCTGGTCTCATACGCTAGTTGTAACATAGTAAAAGTAAATACAATACACTCATATTGGTGTGATATGCTATGTTTGGTATGGTTACATAAGACAGAAGTTTACTTTATTATATGAACATATTATATGAACAACCCAAAGGTTTCGGGTTCGAATCTCACCACGGACAACTTTAGCATGTTAGCCACTCTGCAACTATTTTCTCTTTTTTAACTACTTTGCAACTTCTTAGTTAACCTTAACCTTAACCCTAACCCCTAGCCTAGCTAACGTTAACCACCTAGCTAACATTAGCTTAATTGGAATTCGTAACATCATATGTATTGCAAATTCTTAACATATTGTAAGAATTTCAATTTGTAATATATCGTACAAATTGTCATTCGGAAACATACAGTATCATACGAAACAGATAATGGACATCCATAAATGAATACATACCATACAAAACGTAACATATTATACTAAATGGAGGAGATAGATTTACATTTACTATGTTATGTCTAACCCTGAGTCCAGGTTGAACATTTTGGCACGTTTCTCCTCTTAAACTGTTTAAACTATCAACACCAAACCAAAGTTGAGATGTTCAAATTGCTTGCATTCAGATTAGATTGCTTGCATTCTGAATTTGTATACTTTTTGAACTATAATCATTTTAAATGTTCATAAAAGCTCCATAGGCTTGATTGGGAGGTATTTGGGAGGTATTTGGTATTTGGATTCGATTTGGATCGTTTAAGCTATCAACGTCAAACCAACGTTGAGATGTTCCTTGCATTCCGATTTTTTTTATGCCAGTTATGTTTTTTTTATTACTATAACCATTTCAAATCTGCATAAAATATCCAAGCTAGAGACACAAAACCAACTTTCTCATGGTCAGGCTATCCTAACGTCAAATTCTTCAAAACTATAACTATATAAATGTGCACAAATTTGCATAAAATAATTCACAAACAGTAACTAGAAACACCAAACCCACTTTTACATGTTTCATACTATCCTGTCTTATCCTATCCAATCAACCGATCAACCAATCAATCAATCTTTCCATTTACCTACTTTTTCAACTATAACCAGTCACCACCATTACTACTGCAGTCACTACCACTACTATAACCTATTTAACAACCATACATACTTTAAAACAAGCTAGCAAGCACACCACATTTTCTTCTGGAAATGTACCTTTCTATTTTGTTATAAATATTTTTACTACCGTTCAAAAGTTTGGGGTCACTTAGAAATGTCCTTGTTTTCCATGAAAACACACATGAAATGAGTTGCAAAATGAATAGGAAATATAGTCAAGATGTTGATAAGGTTATAAATAATGATTTTTAATTGAAATAATAATTGTGTCCTTCAAACTTTGCTTTCGTCAAAGAATCCTCCATTTGCAGCAATTACAGCCTTGCAGACCATTGGTATTCTAGTTGTCAATTTGTTGAGGTAATCTGAAGAGACTTCACCTCATGCTTCCTGAAGCACGTCTTACATACCATACGGTCAAGCTGCATAGTTTGGAGCTGTGCTTTGGGTCATTGTCCTGTTGTAGGAGGAAATTGGCTCCAATTAAGTGCTGTCCACAGGGTATGGCATGGCGTTGCAAAATGGAGTGATAGCCTTCCTTCTTCAAGATCCCTTTTACCCTGTACAAATCTCCCACTTTACCACCATCAAAGCACCCCCAGACCATCACATTGCCTCCACCATTCTTGACAGACGGCGTCAAGCACTCCTCCAGCATCTTTTCATTTTTTCTGCATCTCACGAATGTTCTTCTTTGTGATCCGACACCTCAAACTTAGATTTGCCTGTCCATAACACCTTTTTCCAATCTTCCTCTGTCCAGTGTCTGTGTTATTTTGCCCATCTTTAATTTTTATTGGCCAGTCTGAGATATGGCTTTTTCTTTGCAACTCTGCCTAGGCCAGCATCCCGGAATGGCCTCTTCACTGTTGACGTTTAGACTGGTGTTTGCGGGTGCTATTTAATAAAGCCAGTTGAGGACTTGTGAGGTGTCTATTTCTCAAACTAGACACTCTAATGTACTTGTCCTCTTGCTCAGTTGTGCACTGGGGCATCCCACCCCTCTTTCTATTCTGGTTAGAGCCAGTTTGCGCTGTTCTGTGAAGGGAGAAGTACACAGCGTTGTACGAGATCTTCAGTTTCTTGGCAATTTCTGGCATGGAATAGCCTTAATTTCTCAGAACAAGAATAGACTGACGAGTTTCAGAAGAAAGTGCTTTGTTTCTGGCCATTTTGAGCCTGTAATCGAACCCACAAATGCTGATTCTCCAGATACTCAACTAGTCTAAAGAAGGCCCGTTTTATTGCTTCTTTAATCAGGACAACAGCTTTTAGTTGTGCTAACATAATTGCAAAAGGGTTTTCTAATGATCAATTAGCCTTTTAAAATGATACACTTGGATTACCTAACACAACGTGCCATTGAAACACAGGAGTGATGGAGTAGATTTTCCATTAAAAAATCAGCTGTTTCCAGCTACAATAGTCATTTAAAACATTAACAATGTCTACACTGTATTTCTGATCAATTTGATGTAATTTTAATGGACAAAAATGTGCTTTTCTTTCAAAAACAAGGACATTTCTAAGTGACTCCAAACTTTTGAACGGTAGTGTATATCTGTGTATTTTTCACGAGTTTCTAGTGGATAGACCATATGGCTCAAGAGAAAATAGCCTAATTAATGAAACAATCTTTGAATCAACAATGACATCATTTGCAATTAACTCTGCAACTCTTCCAACGATTGAATTTTTTTCACAACTTCCACCAGTTCAGCACCATGACATTTACAACAAACATATGACATATCACATAATAAAATAAATAAAAATGTGTACAAAATATAATAGTATTCACTAAGTTGATGGGTTATATCAAGGATAATGTTTTACATCTATTTTTCATGTTTAAAACATTGTATTTTATTATTTTTGTATATTTTACATGTTATGAAAATTACTAAAAATCCTTCAAAGTAAAAAAATATATAATAATCTGTAGTTTACTGGTACATTTCTAAAGTTACCAGTAACATGGCCTCCCTTTGTAACCCTAATTGAGACGCATGCAAACCATAATTCCAGTCACTGTACTGGATCCCTGTGATGTGACCGTGTTTTAACCCGCCATCTTGTGCTAACACCTCATATTCTTCCATTACAGCTCAACAGACAGTATATTAGTGGAAGACATGTAAGCCCCTCTACGCATCCTTTCCTATAATATCAAAAGACATTTGCACTGAACAGACAACATCACCACAGAATCCAAAAACAGAAGAAATATGTGTTGATGGTTCACAACAAGGGTAACGTTTTGGATGACAAAAGTAGTTCAACCGAGAGGCGTTTTAAATTGTTCCTTTGTGGTGCTCTGAGGTCCAAATGTTGAGCGCTTCCCTCCTCAGTGGCCGTGGTCTCTATACAGGTTAGCCTGAGACTCCTGTTACTATCCGACCATTATTAGATGAATAGATCATGAGTAATTCAGTAGCCTTACTCTGAGCCCATTCAAGCCCACAGTGTATCTCACAGAGACCGGCTAAGCAACCTCTAAATAATTGATTTTGGATTAAAGATGGCCACAGAAGATGGGGAGTTATACTCAAACAAACGCTACATTTGTTTCACCCCAGGGGAACCATTGTAAGTCAACGACAGCGATACTGTAAACAGCGGCTTTGGTTTCCTTTACCTGGCAGGTGGTCACGCACGCAATAGGTTGACAGAGGAATGATGTCAAATCAAAAATAAATAAAACATTTATTTGTCACATGCTTCGTAAACAACAGGTGTTTCGTAAACTAACAGTGAAATGCTTACTTACGGTCCCGTTCCGATTAACACAGAGAGAAAAATAGAAAGATGATATTGCAATGAATAAATACAATGGGTAATGATAACTTGGCTATATATGAAAAAAGACTAAAACCGACTAAAATCCTTCACACCTCCCTACAGCTTTCCTGTACCACTGGGCCTTGACATTTTGCACACAACAGCATGTAGAACTGCTTGGAAAGCTGGGAAACAAACTTTAGACACTGCACGTTTTTAAAGTTTTTTTCCTTTTTACCATTTTAAATCGCATGACGTAGTAGGCAACATTAAGCGGGGGGAAGCTAATTCTCTGGAGGCCATTAATGTCTAATATCTAATATCTATAGATAAGCCAACTTCAATTAGACCTCGCATAAATCGTGTCCTTCTAATGGCCAGCTATGGAAATGGAACATGGAATGTTACAGGTAATGGCTGAGCTGACACCGGGTTTTACAGAACAGATTAGTCATCAGAATGTGACAACCAGGCAGCTGTGGAAGTGGGAGGCCACTGACTTGCGTTCTACCTGAGAGCTACAAAATGTCTCCCTGTATGGAACATGTACTTCATTTTAATTCCTTGGTCTTCATAATTGATTCCCTAGCCTTAGGCTACAAACATCACCAGTTACTCTAGTAATGCACTACATCCAAACACATTACGCTATTTCAGCACAATTAATATTTGGTACCAGTTTTGCTAGATATGTTGCGCAGTCACAAAACACGTATACATATACACAAAGTACAACACATGTAGAAATGCAAACTAGTCCACTTCTTTTCAAAAGCAGCATGAGGCATTGTCAGATGCTATAACAATGCTACCATCAGCACATTTCAGGGTTATGAGCATGTCAAAGGCTTTGCCGAGGCAGAGGTATTTACCCCTCCCCGGGGAAGGCAGAGATGGCTGACCCTGCACCCCTCTCTGTCTGTCTGTCTCCTCTCCTTTTGCCTGGCTCTGTGTGTGTGTGTGTGTGTGTGTGTGTGTGTGTGTGTGTGTGTGTGTGTGTGTGTGTGTGTGTGTGTGTGTGTGTGTGTGTGTGTGTGTGACAGGGCCGTTTGAGTAAAGAGCGGTTCGGTGGCGGTGCCCTCCTGTCCAGAAACCAGTCCCTGGAGGAAGAGTTTGAGCGAGCCAAAGCAGCTGTGGAGGTAAGAGGAGGGGGATTGAGTTTGAGCGAGCCAAGGCAGCTGTTGAGATAAGAGGGGGTTTGAGTTTGAGCCCACCAAGGCAGCTGTGGAGATAAGAGGAGGGGGATTGAGTTTGAGCCCACCAAGGCAGCTGTGGAGATAAGAGGAGGGGGATTGAGTTTGAGCATTCCAAGGCAGCTGTGGAGATAAGAGGATGGGGATTGAGTTTGAGCGAGCCAAGGCAGCTGTGAAGGTAAGAGGAGGGGGTTTGAGTTTGAGCCCACCAAGGCAGCTGTGGAGATAAGAGGAGGGGGATTGAGTTTGAGCATTCCAAGGCAGCTGTGGAGATAAGAGGAGGGGGATTGAGTTTGAGCCCACCAAGGCAGCTGTGGAGATAAGAGGAGGGGGATTGAGTTTGAGCGAGCCAAGGCAGCTGTGAAGGTAAGAGGAGGGGGATTGAGTTTGAGCATACCAAGGCAGCTGTCGAGCTAGGGCAGTGGCGGTCATGAAATTTTATCAGCCGGTAACTGCCATGCAAAGGTAACATTAACATAAATTAACATAAATACGTTTAGCATCTCTGGGCTTCCACGCATAGTCTACAAGCCACCGATGCAGACTTTTGGAACATCTACATTTTAAAAAGTCTAATACATCCATTTTAATATAGCCTATATCAGGGATAGGCAACACTGTTCCTGGAGTGCCACAGTTACTGCAGGATTTTGTTCCAACTACAAACCACACCTGATCAACTGAGCTAATTGATCAGCTCAGTTATTGACTAAATTCAACAACAACAAAAAAAAAAAGTAAAACATGAAGTGCATGAGGCACTCCAGAACCATGGTTACCTACCCCTGGCCTACACCGTCACAATAAAGCCATGATTTATTTTAAGCAGGTCTAAAGAAACATTATGACGTAGCCTATTTCAGAAGAACAGAATAGCATACTGAGTCGTCCTTATGTTAGGCCCTGATCTGGCTATGCCATATGGCTGTGGGATACACTAGTTCATGTAGCAGAATAGTATACTCTGAGATGTCCTTCTGTTAGGCCCTGATCTGGCTATGCCATATGGCTGTGGGATACACTAGTTTATGCAGCAGAATAGTATACTCTGAGATGTCCTTATGTTAGGACCTGATCTGGCTATGCCATATGGCTGTGGGATACACTAGTTCATGTAGCAGAATAGTATACTCTGAGATGTCCTTCTGTTAGGCCCTGATCTGGCTATGCCATATGGCTGTGGGATACACTAGTTCATGTAGCAGAATAGTATACTCTGAGATGTCCTTCTGTTAGGCCCTGATCTGGCTATGTCATATGGCTGTGGGATACACTAGTTCATGTAGCAGAATAGTATACTCTGAGATGTCCTTCTGTTAGGCCCTGATCTGGCTATGCCATATGGCTGTGGGATACACTAGTTCATGTAGCAGAATAGTATACTCTGAGATGTCCTTCTGTTAGGCCCTGATCTGGCTATGCCATATGGCTGTGGGATACACTAGTTCATGTAGCAGAATAGTATACTCTGAGATGTCCTTCTGTTAGGCCCTGATCTGGCTATGTCATATGGCTGTGGGATACACTAGTTCATGTAGCAGAATAGTATACTCTGAGATGTCCTTCTGTTAGGCCCTGATCTGGCTATGCCATATGGCTGTGGGATACACTAGTTCATGTAGCAGAATAGTATACTCTGAGATGTCCTTCTGTTAGGCCCTGATCTGGCTATGCCATATGGCTGTGGGATACACTAGTTCATGTAGCAGAATAGTATACTCTGAGATGTCCTTCTGTTAGGCCCTGATCTGGCTATGTCATATGGCTGTGGGATACACTAGTTCATGTAGCAGAATAGTATACTCTGAGATGTCCTTCTGTTAGGCCCTGATCTGGCTATGTCATATGGCTGTGGGATACACTAGTTCATGTAGCAGAATAGTATACTCTGAGATGTCCTTCTGTTAGGCCCTGATCTGGCTATGCCATATGGCTGTGGGATACACTAGTTCATGTAGCAGAATAGTATACTCTGAGATGTCCTTCTGTTAGGCCCTGATCTGGCTATGTCATATGGCTGTGGGATACACTAGTTCATTTAAGTAAAGTTTTTTATTTTTTATGTAGCAGGCAAGATTTGCTTATAATTCCTGTTGCATTATTTTTACAAAATGATTTCCAAGGGATGGCACACATTCTGCTATTCTGCGTTAAGCTGTTTACATAGTGATAACTTGAAACAGGTTCTCCTATGCTTAATTAGAGTTATTTATGCAACGTTAGTTTTAAAAACCTCAGGCTATATGTTTTGATTACTAATAAATTGTAAGGCTGCATGATGCGACTCCAATTATGATTTGAAACATTTTGCATGACAGGCCTGTATTTGATCTGCTCTGTTTCCTACGCAGGCTTCACACACTTACATCAGTCTCTCATTCACAATTCAACAAGCATTTTATAAGATTCCCACCCAACAGACAATTCTAAATGTAATATATTCTTTACATATAGCCTAATATATGTGTGGAATGATTTTTGATTTAGAATGGCTCACAAAAAAATAATAATAATCTGTAGCCTCGAATAGCAAATGGAGGAAGCGGTTCCCACGGTTACGTTTTGAATATGCCAGGTAAGCTACGCCAGTTGTAAAGCAGATTAATGTGCTTAAGTTGAACCCTATCAGTCCCTATCAGTCCCGAGACCCCAGGGGGAAAAAAGGGGCTTTTTATTTATCTGCCTGATCAGTCCTTATATTTAGCCTCATAATGAAGTGCTTTACCATGTTCTTTTCAGGACAACCAGGGCTACAAGTAGAACACAAAACAATTTGACATAAACAGTTGTATTCATGAGTTTTATTGACAAATGTCAATGCAACAATAAGGCGAGCCAAAGCAAAAACAAAGCAAAATGTATATGACGCTGTAAGTACATCAATGATTTACTCAGTGGGAAATTAATATCCAACTACTCAGTGACGACTGTGTGGAGTTTGTGACAGCAACTATGTGAGCTTATTACAGTATTATAGACACAATGTCCATGGATTACCTGTGATCTTCTGTGTAGATGAACCCCTTACCTTCTAGCGACTCTTGTCTAGTTTGTGAGCGACATACATGTCACATTTGTTCGTGAGAGTCTCAGCTTTTCATAGATAGGTTTTAATAGATTGTGGCTCAAACCATTCGGACTCTACAGCCGTTTTTGTAAAAAGACCTGGCCCCGGGCTCCAGCGGTATCCGCCCTTGTCTCACAAACACCACTCTAGCTCAGCCTCCCGTTAATCACACAGACTAATTGTGGATGCATAAGAAATAAATACATTCCATTGTTTAAAAGGCGTCACGTGGGGCTCATTGGATTAAGAATTTAGCAATAAAAATAGCAGCACAAGAAATCTGTGAACCTCTTTTAAATAGTGGCCAGTCAAACCTCTGTTTTCACACGCGATTGCACAATGACTGGACTGGAACCCTCCTCTTTTTAATAGAGGGCATCACTCTGTTTTCACAAGCGATTGCACAATGACTGGACTGGAACCCTCCTCTTTTTAATAGAGGACATCACTGTTTTCACAAGCGATTGCACAATGACTGGGCTTGTAAAAACACATGTCTCCAACCCTGTTCCAGGAGTCCCAGGCCTATAGGCTATGCTTAGAGTTACAGTATTTGGCCACTTTAGTTTTGATGCAAACCCTAGCAAAACATATAGGCCTATGGACTAGGCTACATCCAGGCTGTATCACATCCGGCCGTGATTGGGAGTCCCATAGGGCGGCGCACAATTGGCCCAGCATCGTCTGGGTTTTGCCAGTGTAGGCCGTCATTGTAAATAATAATTTGTTCTAAACTGACTTGCCTAGTTAAATAAAGGTTCAATAAAAAATTCACAAATTAACATAATGCATGCGACTATGATTTGAAAAAGTTGCAAACAAATGCATACGCTGTTTCTTGCCTCAGACTGCACACTCTGGGCATAATTCACAATTGATCATATTTTCACCCAGACTATTCTCAATCTAATCTTGTTTTTACAGTATACTAAATAATATAAGTGTGAAATGAGTTTTCATTTTGAATGGGCCATTATCATGCACCTTTCAGAGCGGTCGGGTAAAAACATACATCATTCGTATGCACTTGAATAGCGAATGGAGGACAGGTAGCCCGGTAGGCTACTCCAGCTGCAAAGCAAAGCAAGGTGCTAAATATTAGTGTCACGCCCTGACCTTAGTATTCTTTGTTTTCTTTATTATTTTGGTTAGGTCAGGGTGTGACATGTGTGTTTTTGTCTCATATAGGGTGTTTGTACTGTCTAGGGTTTTTTGTAGATTTATGGGGTTGTTTCCATCTAGGTGTTTATGTAGGTCTATGGTTGTCTAGATTGGTTCTCAATTAGAGGCAGGTGTTTATCATTGTCTCTGATTGGGAACCATATTTAGGCAGCCATATTCTTTGGGTATTTTGTTGGTGATTGTTTCCTGTGTCAGTGTTTGTGCCACACGGGACTGTTTCGGTTGCATTTCATGTTGTTATTTTGTATTTGTGTCATGTTCAGTCTTTTCTACTAAAACATGGACACTTACTACACTGCGTATTGGTCCGATCCTTGCTACACCTCTTCAGACGAAGCGGAGGAAATACGTTACGATTAGGAAAGTTGAGAAATAAATATAGTAGGCCTAGCCTATAGAAAGCTGATGGGATCCTCCTCTTTTTAGTAGAGGCCATCACTCTGTTTTCTCACGCAATTGCATAGCCAATAGAAATGTTGCGCAACATGGGCTCATTGGGCTCTCATGAAGTGTTTAATTAGATTTTCGAAAGCATTAGCATTGATGTCAGAGTGATTAGAGGGACAATAGACCACTGAGTACCAGGCAGTTAGCGACTGGTAGTTAACAAGTTTGGTAGGCCTCTAATGACCATCAGCTGCATCAGTGCAGTTTTGGAGAAGTTTAGTTACTGTAACTCAACAGTCACATGGAATTTGACTGCGGTCATGACTGGTGACTGGCCGTAATACGGTCACCATAACAGCCCTATGTCGAGGTAAGCGGAGAGAGATTTCGGACACCTTATCTGTATAAGGTCAGTCAACTGCACCTGGGCCATTCAAGTATTTCACTCTTGAATTTTTCCTGAAGATGGAGACAACAAGGTGTAATCATAATATAGCAGAAGCACACATTGAAGGTACTGCTTCATGTGATTTGCCTGAGTTACTTTGCCTGAGATGCGAAGACTTCCCAGAGCTAATGCTTAGACTTTAGCACAGTGGGCTAACACAGTCTTATGGTGTGACGGATGTTGGGTGTCAAACCTCGCCGGTCACACTCAAAGAGTAGAGCTTCTTAACCCTCAGGTGAATCTCAATAGTTTGTCTCCTCTTCATTTAGAGCTGCTGTGATAGAACTGGGCAGTTAGACAACTTTAAGTAGCCATCCATCTACCATATTGCTTCTGTCCACAGGTCAGTGCAGATGAGACAGGGAGAAAAATCCACTTGAAACTATTGAAATGCAGCCCTTCTGTCCTACAGATACAGGTTGATGCTGATTGGTTCAAGTCATTGAGGTTTAAACCAATAAGCTACAGTGATCTCACAAACTGCAATAAGTCTGAGAACTAAGTTGAACTCCATCGTTAGCGACAAATACGTCCATGAGACAGTTTCTAATATCACTTTCCGACTTCGCTGTTCAAGGCCATTATCCTTACCGTCTTTGATCATCGTTGGTATAATAACACTGTCTACTTGAAGCTGCTTTTAGGTTGATTTATTTTTGATTGATTATCTCTGTGCAAAATTATCTCCGTTGTGATTGTGTGCTACCTCGCTCCCAATGACACTCGCTATCAGCATTATAGTCCATACTAAATGCACCAGCTCGAGGTCATGGGAGTTTCCACCATCTAACAATAGGAAAGTAAATGGGTCAGCCATTGTGGAGCCAGACATATCAGGTAAAACAGCAGGGGAGGCACAGTCACCGTAATTAGATATAGCTAGGTAGATTCATCATAGGACTATGTGATTATAGGAGCTCTTCAGCTGTGGTGCTCCCATCCATTGAGAATTAGGAGAACAAAGCTAGTGGTCCCATCAGTGACCAAATAGGCTGCAATTATATGAAACATGGAAATGTCTCTGAGTACGTATCAGGCTTTGAATAATACATTTTGGTTCAAAACTCATGCTCATTTGGTCCATTGATGAGTTTTCACCTTTGAAGGCTGTCTGTCTGGTGAAAACAGATATGCTCTACAATGGTATGAAGAGACACCATTGCAAACAGCTTTAATTCAAGAGAGAGATCCAGATATTGTTATGGGAAAATAGTACTGAGGGAATGATGCAATTCAAATTCCATTGACTCAGAGCAATAATAGAAGGCGATTGCGATTCTGTGATTGGAATTAGTGCCTCAGCAATGGAATAATTGAATATCGAAATCAGTAAAAAAAATCACACCCACTCAGTCGATCCCTCAGGTGAAGAAGCTGAATGTGGAGGTCCTGTGCTGGCGTGGTTACACATGGTCTGGTGTTGTGAGGCAGGTTGGACATGGAATCTCTGTGCATTCAAATTGCCATCGATAAAATGCAATTGTGTTTGTTGTCCGTAACTTATGCCTGCTCATACCATAACCCCACTGCCACCATCAGCAAACCCCTTGCCCACAAGGCGCCAAATACGTTGTCCGCCATCTGACCGGTATAGTTGAAACCGGGATTAATCCGTGAAGAGCACCCTTCTCCAGTATGCCATTGACCATCGAACGTGAGCATTTGCCCACTGAAGTCGGTCACGACGCCAAACTGCAGTCATGTCAAGACCCTGGTGAGGACGACGAGCAAGCAGATAGATGAGCTTCCCTGAGATGGTTCTGATACTTTGTGCAGAAATTCTTCGACTGTGCAAACCGACAGTTTCATCAGCTGTCCGGATATGGTCTCAGTCGATCCCTCAGGTGAAGAAGCTGAATGTGGAGGTCCTGTGCTGGCGTGGTTACACATGGTCTGGTGTTGTGAGGCAGGTTGGACGTACTGCCAAATTCTTTAAAACGACATTGGAGGCCGCTTATGGTAGAGAAATTAACAATACATTCTCTGGCAACAGCTCTGGTGGATATTCTTGCAGTCAGCGTGCCAATTGCACGCTCCCTCAAAACTTGTGGCATTGTGTTGTGTGCACATTTTAAAGTGGCCTTTTATTGTCCCCAGCACAAAGTGCACCTGTGTAATGATCATGCTGTTTAATCAGCTTTTTGATATGCCACACCTGTTAGGTGTATGGATTATCTTGGCAAAGGAGAAATGCTCACTAACAGGGATGTAAACACATTTGTGTAAAACAATTGAGAAAAATAAGCTTTTGGAACATTTCTGGGATTTTTTTAGTGCAGCTCATGAAACATGGGACCAACACTTTACATGTTGCGTTTATATTTTTGTTGAGTGTAGAAGCACCTTTGGCGGTGATTACAGCTTTGAGTCATCTTGGGTATGTCTGTATCAGCTTCACACATCTGGATTTGAGGATTTTCTCCCATTCTACCTTGCAGATTTTCTCGAGCTCTGTTAAGTTAGATGGAGAGCGGCAGTGATCAGCAATCTTCAAGTCTTTCCACAGACTTTCAATGGGATTCAAGTCTGGGCTTTGGCTGGGCCACTCTTTCACATTCTTGTTCTGATGCCATTCCAGCGTTGCTCAGGCTGTATGCTTGGGGTCATTGTCCTGTTGGAATGTAAATCTTCGCCCCCAGTCTACGGTCGTTTGCACTGAAGCAGGTTCTCATCATGGATTTTCCTGTATTTGGCTCCAATCATTGTTCGCTCTATCTGTACCAGTCTCCCAGTCCCTTCCACTGAAAAGCATCCACATAGCATGATGCTGCCATCACCATGCTTCTGAACAGGGATGGTGCTAGACGTGTGATAACTGTGCCTTTTTCTCATGAGTGGCTTCCATTTGGCCACTCTCCCATAAAGCCCAGATTGGTGAAGTTTAATTTTGTATTTTTATTTAACCTTTATTTAACTTGACAAGTTCTGTAGAGACTGTTGTCCTTCTGGCAGGTTCTCCCATCTCAGCTATGGAATTCTGTAGTTCTGTCAGAGTGGTCATTGGGTTCTTGTTCAACTCCCTGACCTAGGTCCTTCTTGCCCGGTTGCTCAGTTAGGTCGGACGGCCAGCTCCTAAGCAGAGTCAAGGTAGTTTCATATTTTTTCAATTTCCCAATGATGGAGACCACTGTGCTCTTGGAAACTTTCAACACTCTAGACATTTTATTATACCCAGATATATCCCTCTTTACAATCTCAGAGATCTATTGACAGTTCCTCGGACTTTAGGGTATAGTTTCTGCTCTGACATGCACTGTTAACTGTGGAACCTTAAATGTATTTCTTTCTAAATCATGTCCAATCAAGTGAATTGGCCACAGGTGGACACCAATCAAGTTCTAGTGACATCTCAAGGATGATCAAATGGAAGTGGATGCACCTGAGCTCAATTTGGAGTGCAAATTGGTGTGAATACTTATGTAAAGGAGATATTTCTCTATTTCATTTTCAATAAATTTGCTAAAATGTCTAAAAACATGTTTTCACTTTCTCATTATGGGGTATTGTGTGTAGATGGGCGAATTCAGGCTGTAACACAACATAATGTTGAATAAGTCAAGGGGTCAGGATACTTTATAAAGGCATTTGTATCTCCACTATTCTCTTAGAGAAGGTGTAAGTAGTGCTCCCGTTTTGACGGATGTGAGAGACCTGGGGCCTATCGCGTTACATGTGCTGTACTGAAGGCTACAGTACGATGTTACACACGGACGTATCTGGGAAGGTCAATGACTAATGGAGTAAAGATAGGAATACAATGAGAAAGTGTCCTCCCCAAAAAGGAGCTCTTGTCCCACTTAGGGATCACTTCCCAATGTGAGTGATGTCGGAGTTAATGATGTCTTGTTGGAGACTCTGAGCCATAAGTCCCAGGCTCTCAAATCACATGGATAAGTATACAAGTGCTTGCCTCAGGGCAGGTAATTCCGAGAAGTGATGATATTTGGAGATGCACCCGGACAAATGTTGGATCGATTGGTAACAGTATCCCGGAGCGTCAATTGGCGGCCTGAGACACTTTTGGCTCGGTCAGCAATTCTGGCTTGGACTGTCGATATCGGTCCCTGTAATCACAGATCACTCCCCTTAAATTGCCGAGCATATGCATGCATTCATACTTATTGACAAATGGAAGGAGATGGCTCAAACTAATACCTCTCCGTCACACAGGCTAGCTGCCAATCTATTCAATTAGTTTAATTGCCAAATGTCTGGAATTTATCAAAAGACAGAGCAAAGACACCAAGGAATTATGTCCTAAAATATCATGCATTTTAAAATAATAGGAGAGATGAGTAGTTGTGGCTTCCATGCGTTTCACATTAAAACCATTAAAAGGGATGATAAAAGGATAATGGGCTGAAAAGCAGAGCCCTTCAGATGCTTAATTAGGACAGAGGGTGATAAAGAGACGTCTACAGGGGAGGGTTGTGCCGTGACGTTGAAGCTGTTTGGGGACGGTGGCAATCACATTGAGCCAATGAAGGCACCCCTGTCTTATTAAATAAAGAGCCGGCTGCAAGCTACAAAGCCACCAGGTTAACTCCTGCTCTGAGGAACAGTGTTTTGCTGTGAGTCAGAGATAGCGGAATCACAGCTCTGATAAAAGACCGGATCAAGGTCACTGTGGGCCGAGTATTTGATTAAAGCTGCAGGGGACAGCCTCACCTTTTCACCGCTTGATTTTCCCTGAGGCACTTTTGGTTTGGAGGGTGATTACTGTCGTTTTGGTACAGAGAAATTTCTAGAAAGTTACAGAGGAAGTTGAGTATGAAAATTATCTCTCACTCTGAAGAGCGTACCGGTTATCAGATGGATGAATGTGTCATACATGGTCCTGTGCTCCCGAATGTTATTACGATTGTGTGACTGAGAACGATCTAAATATGCCAACATCGAAGCACCTACAATTCATCTCCATGCCGACCATTTAACTGCAGGTGCTCTGTGCTTTGATAGGCCAACCCTTGAGCTCATGGTACACACAACTATTGAATCAATGATAAGATAGACCCATAGGAACACACAACTATTGAATCAATGATAAGATAGACCCATAGGAACACACAACTATTGCATCAATTATGTTAGACCCATAGGAACACACAACTATTGAATCAATGATAAGATAGACCCATTGGAATTCACCTCTGATAGTTTGCTTCCTGTTACATTCGCAAAAGTATGTGGACACCCCTTCAAATGTGTGGATTTCAGTTACACCCATTGCTGACAGGTGTAAAAAAAATAAAAAAAAATCGAGCACACGGCCATGCAATCTCCATAGACAAACATTGGCAGTAGAATGGCCTTATTGAAGAGCTCAGTGACTTTCAACGTGGCACCGTCATAGGATGCCACCTTTCCAACAAGTTAGTCCATCACATTTCTGCTCTACTAGAGCTTCCCCAGTCAACTGTAAGTAGTGTTATTGTGAAGTGGAAACGTTTAGGCTCAAGAACGGCTCAGCCGTGAAGTGGAAGGCCACACGAGCTCACAGAACGAGACCGCCGAGTGCTGAAGCGTGCAATGCGTAAAAATTGTCTGTCCTCGTTGCAACACTCCCTATAGAGTTCCAAACTGCCTCTGGAAGCAACGTCAGCACAAGAACTGTTCATCGGGAGCTTAATGGAACGGTTTTCCATGGCCGAGCAGCCGCACACAAGCCTAAGATCACCATGTGCAATGCGTAGCATCGGCTGGAGTGGAGCCCTATACTGTATGTACTATAAAAGGTCATGAATCACTCAATTCTGCACTACAGGTTGAGTCATTTGCTGATTGATGGTGAGCTAGTCCAAAATAATGAGCTTATTTATTTATTTTATCAAGTCAGTTAAGGACAAATTCTTATTTACAATGATGGCCTATCTCGGCCCAAACCCGGTCGACGCTGGGCCAATTGGGTGCTGCCCTATGGGACACCCAATCATAGCCGGATGTGAAACAGCCTGGATTTGAACCAGGGTGTCTGTAGTGACGCCTCAAGCACTGAGGTAGAGTGGCTTAGACCGCTGCGCCACTCGGGAGCCCAGTACAGTAATCAGGGCCTAAAATGAACACCAGCCAAATGCAGGTAGATTTTGGCATTGGTGGGTAAGAATGTCTAATTCACCAGCCACGTTGGTGGGTAAGAATGTCTAATTCACCAGCCACGTTGGTGGGTAAGAATGACTAATTCACCAGCCACATTGGTGGGTAAGAATGTCTAATTCACCAGCCACATTGGTGGGTAAGAATGTCTAATTCACCAGCCACATTGGTGGGTAAGAATGTCTAATTCACCAGCCACGTTGGTGGGTAAGAATGTCTAATTCACCAGCCACATTGGTGGGTAAGAATGACTAATTCACCAGCCACATTGGTGGGTAAGAATGTCTAATTCACCAGCCACATTGGTGGGTAAGAATGACTAATTCACCAGCCACATTGGTGGGTAAGAATGACTAATTCACCAGCCACGTTGGTGGGTAAGAATGACTAATTCACCAGCCCCGTTGGCAGGTGGTCACACTCAGGGCTCTACAGTGCCAGTTTGTGCACACAAGTGCAAGTTGTGATTTATAGCTTAATAAATGCTGCAGTAGCTGTTTTCAGAGTATTTCTGCCATTTTGTTTCATATCTGGTAAAGCACAAAGAAATCTGAATCCTAACGTTATAGCTATCCCACCTCACGCAGCAACACTGCCCGTCTGGGGGGCTGTGAGTGAAATGCTTAAAAAATGTTTTTTGAAGCAATGCGTACAGGCATAAAAGTTGGTCTAATTTACTCAAAAGTCTTCTAAAGTCCTCGCGTTTCTTGGCTATTTCTTTTTCACAAGCTAGGGTGCTTTTCATTGTTTGAGTTTGCTTCCTCCTTTAGCAAAACGAGGCATTGTCAGCCTCAACTAGTGACATTCTAACAGGCACAAGTGAGGACTGGAGTGGCCCTGTTACCAAGGTAACCTTAAAGGGGCAGCTGAATTTTTTTTCTCTGATATTTTGGTAAAAAGTACATATTAAATTAAATCGAGCAATAAACCACATTACTTCTTATTAGTAATCCATTTCTTGTTTTATAAATATTACTAAGCATTATAATCCTTATTTTTTGTGTAACAATGGCAAAAGCATATCTTTGGGCTGTTAAAAAATTGGAGTAGCTGGTAGATTTTTTTTAATCTACCTGCCACAGTGACTGGTATACAAAAAATACGTTTTAGGCCTTGAATGTAATCCTCTGGGCAAAGCTTATGAGCGACAGCCACAGTTTTGTTAGATTTTTCCCCGCAGGCAGCACTTCTAGTAGACTATAGACTAGTACAGGGTTTCCTAAACCTCTCCCATAGTACTCCCACTTATTTGATGTGTTCTAATAATCAAGGGCTTGATCAGTGGTCTAAAGTACTAAAGTAAAAATACTTTAAAGTTCTACTTAAGTAGTTTTTGGGGGGAATCTGTACTTTACTCTTTATATTTTTGACTCTTTTACTTCACTACATTCCTAAAGAAAAGTATGTACTTTTTACTCCATACATTTCTCATGACACCCAAAATTACTCGTTACATTTTTAATGCTTAGCAGGACAGGAAAATGGTCAAATTCACATACTAATGAAGAGAACATCCCTGGTAATCCCTATTGCCTCTGATCTGGCGGACTAACAGACTCACAAAACACAAATTCTTTGTTTGTAAATAATGTCTGAGTGTTGGAGTGTTCCCCTGGCTATCTGTACATTAAAAAGAGTTGCTTAATATAAGGAATTTTAAACCATTTATACTTTTACTTTTGATACTTAAGTATTTTTAAACCAAATACTTTTAGACTTTTACTCAAGTACTATTTTACTGGGTGACTTTCACTTTTACTTGAGTCATTTTCAAGTATGATAATTGGGTACTTTTCCCACCACTGCGCTCGATGATTGATAAGTTAACCAGTACAATCAGGTGTGCAAGTACTGGAGCAGATGAAACAAGTGCTGTGCTGGGGGCTGGGAAACACTGCTGTAGTATATATACACAACTCCCACATACTGTAGATGCACCGCTGTTAGGGTTCTATTAGTAAATACTTTTAACAGTGTCGTTTTTCCAGTCTTTTCTCCCCAGGTGAGATCAAAAGAAGAAAGTATTATATTCTTTGGAGTATACTGCAAGGAACCCAGACTACTAGACACTTAATAAGATGTAATCATTTGAATCATGTCAAATGTCAAAATGGAAAAAAAACACTATTATATATATTTTGTCATTATGGAAATTAAAACACTGATATATATTAATTAGATAATTATTCAACCCCCTGAGTCAATACAAATTCGAATCACATTTGGCAGCGATTACAGCTATGAGTCGTTTGGGAATAGTCTCCAAGAGCTTTACACATCTGCATTGTACAGTATTTGCCCAATATTCTTTTTTTATTCTTCAAGTTCTGTCAACTTGCTTGTTGATCATTGCTAGACAGCCATTTTCAAGTCTCGCCATAGATTATAAAGCTTATTTAAGTCAAAACTGTAACTAGGCCACTCAGGAACATTCAATGTCGTCATGATAAGATACTCCAGTGTACATTTGGACTCCAGTGTATGTTTTAGGTTATTGTCTTTCTGAAAGGTGAATTTATATCCCAGTGTCTGTTGGAAAGCAGACTGAACCAGGTTTTCCTCTAGAATTTGTCTGTGCTTAGCTCTATTCTGTTTATTTTTATGCCCAAAAAAACTCCCTAATCCTTGCTGATGACAATCATACCCATAACATGATGCAGCCGCCACCATGCTTGAAAATATGAAGAGTGGTACTCAATGATGTGCTGTGTTGGATTTGCCCCAAACATAACACTTTGTATTCAGGCTTCCTTATTTCACTCTGACATGCAGGTGTATATTGTGGAGTAACTGCAATGCTGTTGATCTATCTTCAGTTCTCTCCATTCACAGCCATTCAATTCTTTAACGTTTTTTAAATCACCATTGGCCTCATGGTGAAATCCCTGACCGATTTCCCTCTTCTCCGGCAACTGAGTTAGGAAGAACGCCTGTGTCTTTGTAGTGACACCATCCAAAGTGTAATCAGTAACGTCAACGTGCTCAAAGGGATATTCAGTATCTGCTTCTTTTTTTTACCCATCTACCAATAGGTGTCCTTCTTTGCGAAGCATTGGAAAAACTCCCTGGTCTTTGTTGTTGAATCTGTGCTTGAAATTCACTGCTCGACTGAGGGACCTTACAGATAATTGTATGTATGGGGTACCACTATTAATGCACATAGAGTGAGTCCATGCAACTTTAATGTGTCACTTGTTAAGCACATTTTTAATTCTCAATTTATTTATGCTTGCCATAACAAAGGGGTTGAATACTTATTGACTCAAGACATTTCAGATTTTCATTTTTAATTAATTTGTAAAAATGTCGAAAAACAACGTTCTACTGTGACATTGTGTGGTATTGTGTATCAGTGACACAATCTCAATTTAATCAATTTTAAATTTGGTCTGTAACACAACAAAATGTGGAAAAAGTCAAGGGTGTGAATACTTTCTGAAGGCACAGTACATGATGAGACAACACGAAAATAAATAGGGCAATCTGTAGGTTAAAAGGTTCTTTGCAGCTGTTTATATTTCAATATCAAATCATTTCTGGGTAACAATTAAGTACCTTACTGTAATTGTTTTCAATTGCAGTCGGGAAGCAAGTTCAGGGAGTGAATCATTTAATAAATGAAACATAATACAAAACAAGAAACACGAACAACGCACAGACATGAAACAGAAACAATAATGCCTGGGGAAGGAACCAAAGGGAGTGGCATAAATAGGGAAGGAACCAAAGGGAGTGACAGATATAGAGAGGGAAACAAAGGTAGTGACATATATAGGGAAGGAACCAAAGGGAGTGGCATAAATAGGGAAGGAACCAAAGGGAGAGACATATATAGGGAAGGAACCAAAGGGAGTGACATATATAGGGAAGGAACCAAAGGGAGTGACAGATATAGGGAAGGAAACAAAGGTAGTGACATATATAGGGAAGGAACCAAAGGGAGTGACATATATAGGGAAGGAACCAAAGGGAGTGACATATATAGGGAAGGTAATCAGGGAAGTGATGGAGTCCAGGTGAGTCTGATGACGCGCTGGTGCGCGTAACGATGGTGACAGGTGTGCTCCATAACGATCAGTCTGGTGAGCAAATAGGTTCTTAGGAAAATAATTCTAGGACCGTCTGGAAGTGGTCTGAGAGAGAGACCTAATTGGAGGAGCCTAATGGGAGGGATGTGTCACAAAATCTAGCTGTTATTGGCAGAGAGGATAGGAAGCTCTTTTTTGTTATTGGTCTATTAACGTATACCGGCTTTTCAAAAACCCCACCCCAAAAAACCCAAACAGTTCAATACACTAAAAGTGCATTATCATAATTTTCACAATTTCACAGTATTACTGCAACTTCATAGTGTGGAAATGTATATTTGAAAAACAGTAAAATCACGCTTTTGAATACATTTACTGGATATCAAGTGCATTGTGGCGTTTGAATTGAGTTCAGCCCGCCAAATATGGACTAAAACGAGCCATAAAATCAGTCAATTTACATGTCTGAAATAGTGTGTTTGATGTTCTTCAAAGAGGTATACATTTCTGAACCTTTATGCTTCCGTTGATGTGCAAAATCCCATTATCGGCTGTCACAAGAACCTTGGTTTGACAGACACACCAGGGATACAACTGTGGGTCTGTTGTTCGAGCCATATAAGGGATCAAACACTAAAAGATACTGTAGCTACATGCCGCTGTTGTGTAACACGATGACTCTAAAACAGAACACTCACATCCATCTAAAACAGAACACTCACATCCATCTCAAACAGAACACTCACATCCATCTCAAACAGAACACTCACATCCATCTAAAACAGAACACTCACATCCATCTCAAACAGAACACTCACATCCATCTCAAACAGAACACTCACATCCATCTAAAACAGAACACTCACATCCATCTAAAACAGAACACTCACATCCATCTAAAACAGAACACTCACATCCATCTAAAACAGAACACTCACATCCATCTTAAACAGAACACTCACATCCATCTAAAACAGAACACTCACATCCATCTAAAACAGAACACTCACATCCATCTAAAACAGAACACTCACATCAATCGGAGGAAAAGTGCCCCCGCACCTCCACGTCTGCCTGACTCCTGTTTCCTTCCATTACCAACCATACTTATTTAAAAAAATAATTGCACAACCAGCAAACGTTTGTCTCATAATGTTGGAAAAGAAAATTGCCAACATGATGATGACGTCCAAAACCAATACGGTATACTGCACTAAGATGTTTAGAGCTATCACATTTGACATTATGTCTGAGACAGAAATGATTTTCTTCCAGTAAATTGCCTCCACTGTACATACAAATCTATTTTTACTGTATAAATCGCCTCACGTGACTAAGGGAAAGCCCTAATTGCATTTCAGGTCCAAACTTTAAGTCTCTTCGTTCCAAACTCGGACGGTTCCGGCCAAGGACAAGTATTATCTCTGGCTCCATAATTACTGCTGGCAATAATCTATTCATGAAGTAACAAATTAATCTCCCAAGTTCATTTATATCCCGCTTTGTCGTGTTTTGTCAGGCAGACAGAACAAGACTGAATGCATTTCACATTTAAACTTCATCTTTGTCAAATTAGAGTCACAGGCAGGGGCTTGCTTCATTGATGCATGATATATAGATGACCTTCCTCAATCTCATGAATGAGAATGCTGGATCTGTCTACAAAATACACCCTTGTCTGTGTTGCAAACATTTCAAGTAACCAGAGTGAGTGTGTTTGATTTTCTGACAATTTGTTTAAAAAAAAAGGGGCAACAGTTTGTTTTGATTACACAGACTACCATCATACTGTCACGTGTCGAGCCATTGCCATTGAGGGCCATTCAGTATCGTGGCAAATATAATAATTGGTGCAGTCACCCATAAAAGTAATATCGAAGAACGTAATTACAGTTTCCACACAGGCATCATGGCTGATTTTGTGATGATATTAACAGTAATTGGACACTAGTGCACAATAGCAGGTATTTCTCTAGGTACATGCTTTGTTAGCTCCGGAGTCCGTTAGGATGAAGCATCTGCGGGGATACTGTCACCGAATTAAATATTGCCGTATCACTAATTGCCTCTCTCAAAGATGTTATAATTTTAATCATAAAATGACCCCGGGTCTGTACTTGTGAAATCAAGGAATGAAGTATGGTTGTATGCACGATCAACATTTATCAAATTAAAAAGTTTTCTAGTCACATAATCTTGACCGTTAAATGACTCATAACTCTGTCTCAGTTTATGATAGCATGCTGATAGAGAAGTTGAGGAGAAGCTAACTTGTCCAGAGCACCTTTAATGGGCCGTAAAAAGAAAAAAGAAAAAAAGATTTACGACTGTTTTGAAGTCTTTGGATGCCACTTGGTGGATCTAAAATGTTTATCATCTCAAAGCTATTTAGATTTTCTGTACGGTAACAACAGAAATGAGCCACACCCCACGATCATTAGTGGGTTGACATTCGTCCATGGGTTGACTTGACTGTTCAGATCATTCCCATAGCAACATATCGGTAGCAACCCGTATCTAGCTATAAAAGACTAACAGAAACCTTGAATTCTACAAAAAGCCTCTGTCATGCTGTAAATAACTCAATACCACTACCAGCCCCCAAAACACAGAGCTCCAGCTCCACTACCCCCCCCCCCCCCTGTTTCATTCCCAGAGCCAGTGAGATTTCACCTCATGATCTAACAGGCAATTTGTCTCAGCGTGAGCAGCCAATTAAGGAGGTGATGCTCACCTCCGGTGGACGCCTGCCATACACCTGGAGAGAGGAAACAGAGCTGTGACCACCCACCTCCCCTTCCTCCTTTACACACTTCCTGACTCTCATACACACTTCCTGACTCTCACACACATATGCCTCCTCACTCCCACTGACACATACACACACACTAGCACATGCACACATACCTCACTCGATCCCCCCTGAGGTGCCAAGGCACCCACTTATGCTGCACTGTCATATACAGCTGAGCTCCACTCTATATTTGGACTTTTTGTTGACAGGGAGACAGCTAAGAATCATGGGCCTAATAGAATTATATTGTGGCGATCAGCAGCGTGCAGCAGGAACATCAACAACATAAAGTACAACTGGGGTGTATTAACTAGTCTCAGACCATTGCAAAATGTTTTTCATCGTAAACCGTTTACTCCAGGAACCAAACAGAAGCAGAACGGGGAGGTACCTGCCTGAATTTGTCCAATAGAAACTCTCGTTTTAATTGCAAAACATTTTCTGTTTGGAGTAAAAAAAAAATAGGTCGCAAAACGTTTTGCAACAGACCAAACATTCTGTAACGGTCTGCGACTAATGAATACACCCCTATGTCTGCAGTGATAGCCAGGGCCATCTACCTAGAACCAGGATGCTATTTACAGGAAGTACTGTAGTCCTGCTAGCTGGGTCAGGATGAAGAGAGTAGGGAAGGAAAGAGGATGTGTGTTCTTCACTGTCACCTTGTCATGTTATTGCTCACCCCAGACTTCAATCCAAGCGTCACTCAATAACTGTTATGGATGTTTCTGTCTTTCCTAAAGATTTGCGAGGTGGCCCGTTAAAGGCACACAATGTAGTGTGCCTTGGTGTTGTATAGAACATGAAGAAGAATCCAATCCAGGTGTAGTCATGTACAAAAACAAGCACTGTGTAGTCACTATGACAACTATCTGATGTCGGGGAATGAAAAACAACAACAGTGCCTCTAATTCTCAGGCTGAGAGCTTGAGTTTTAATGAAGCTAACAGTGCTCTTCGTCTCCCACCGCTGCCTCTTCATTGGTTCAGTAAGTGAGGCATTTGCCACATGCCTTGTTGACCTGGTTCCATGTAGAGGTCACAGGTGTCTTCCAATTATCCTTAATTGTCCACCTAGTTTAAGGCAAAGCACAGAGGGGCAATAATCCACTTAAGATATGAAATAATCAGTCTCTGCAGTGAATCACAAAACAACCTAGTAGCCTAAAGTGTAAAATTTGTCTAAGTAGGAATTTGTTTGGCAAGTAGAGATGCATCAAAATACAATTAAAATGTTTGGTTTCTGGAGGTGCCTGCAACGTTTACTCTTTGAAAGCAGTCATTGTTCTCACTTTGATTTCTCTCTTTGCTCACTGGCCCATGGAGTAATTGACAGTGACACACACTGAGGTCTTTGGTCTCGGCTGTATCGTAGCTGTGAGTTCTAATAGACATGGCCTGCATGCTTGGACAGAGGCAGGCAAAAAAAATCAGCATCAGCACTGAACAAGAAATCATCAACACTGAACAAGAAATCATCAACACTGAACCAAATATAATCAACACTGAACCAAAAACTAAATCATTAACACCGAACCAAAAATCATCAACACTGAACAAGAAATCATCAACACTGAACCAAAAATCATTAACACTGAACCAAAAATCATCAACACTGAACAAGAAATCATCAACACTGAACCAAAAATCATTAACACTGAACCAAAAATCATCAACACTGAACAAGAAATCCTCAACACTGAACAAGAAATCATCAACACTGAACAAGAAATCCTCAACACTGAACAAGAAATCATCAACACTGAACAAGAAATCCTCAACACTGAACAAGAAATCCTCAACACTGAACAAGAAATCCTCAACACTGAACAAGAAATCATCAACACTGAACAAGAAATCATCAACACTGAACAATAAATCCTCAACACTGAACAAGAAATCCTCAACACTGAACAAGAAATCATCAACACTGAACAAGAAATCATCAACACTGAACAAGAAATCCTCAACACTAAACAAGAAATCATCAACACTGAACAAGAAATCATCAACACTGAACAAGAAATCATCAACACTGAACAAGAAATCATCAACACTGAACAAGAAATCATCAACACTGAACAAGAAATCATTAACACTGAACAAGAAATCATTAACACTGAACAAGAAATCATCAACATTGAACAAAAATTATAACATGCAACAATTTTACTGAGTTACGGTTCATGTAAGGAAATCAGTAAATTGAAATAAATTAATTAGGCCCTAATCTATGGATTTCACATGACTGGGAGTACAGATATGCATCTGTTGGTCACAGATAAATTTAAAAAATTAAGTAGTTGCGTGGATCAAAAAAACAGTTGGTGTCTGGTGCGATTTTTTTGACCATTTGCCTCATGCAGCACAACATATCTCCTTCACATAGAGTTGACCAGGCTGTTGATTTTGGCCTGTGGAATGTTGTCCCATTCCTCTTCAATGGCTGTGCGAAGTTGTCTGAACTGGAACACGCCGTCGTACACTTCGATCCAGAGCATCCCAAACATGCTCAATGGGTGACATGTCTGGTGAGTATGCAGGACATGGAAGAACTGGGAAATGTTCAGCTTCCCGGAATTGTGTACAGATCCTTGCGACATGGGGCTGTGCATTATCATGCTGAAATATGACGTGATGGCAGCGGGCGAATGGCATGACAATGTGCCTCCGAATCTCGTCATGGAATCTCTTGCATTCAAATTACCATCGATAAAATGCAATTGTGTTTGTTGTCCGTAACTTATGCCTGCTCATACCATAACCCCACTGCCACCATCAGCAAACCCCTTGCCCACACGGCGCCAAATACGTTGTCTGCCATCTGACCGGTATAGTTGAAACCGGGATTAATCCGTGAAGAGCACCCTTCTCCAGTATGCCATTGACCATCGAATGTGAGCATTTGCCCACTGAAGTCGGTCACGACGCCAAACTGCAGTCATGTCAAGACCCTGGTGAGGACGACGAGCAAGCAGATAGATGAGCTTCCCTGAGATGGTTCTGATACTTTGTGCAGAAATTCTTCGACTGTGCAAACCGACAGTTTCATCAGCTGTCCGGTTATATGGTCTCAGTCGATCCCTCAGGTGAAGAAGCTGAATGTGGAGGTCCTGTGCTGGCGTGGTTACACATGGTCTGGGGTTGTGAGGCAGGTTGGATGTACTGCCAAATTCTCTAAAACGACGTTGGAGGCAGCTTATGGTAGAGAAATTAACAATACATTCTCTGGCAACAGCTCTAGTGGACATTCCTGCAGTCAGCATGCCAATTGCACGTTCCCTCAAATCTTGAGACATCTGTGGCATTGTGTTGTGTGACAAAACTGCACATTTTAGAGTGGCCTTTTATTGTACCCATCACAAGGTGCACTTGTGTAATGATCATGCTGTTTATTCAGCTTCTTGATATGCCACACCTGTCAGGTGGATGGATTATCTTGGCAAAGGAGAGATGCTCACTAACAGGGATGTAAACAACATTTGAGAGAAATAGGCTTTTTATGCTTATGGAATATTTCTAGGATCTTCTATTTTAGCTTATGAGATATGGGACCAACACTATATGTTGCGTTTATATTTTTGTTCAGTATAGTTACAACACCAATCAAGGTGGCTGTTTGTTGAGTCTAGGGCTTTGTATAATAACCCTCTCAGACATCAATCTATCAACTGAAAGGTCAAGCTAATTTTTGGCATTTGAGTGCAAGTGATGAGTCATCAGAAGTCCATACGTTACACCACCGATAAATGAGTGAGATGGATGTGACATTTCCATGGCAGGGGGCCTCAGCATAGTCAAGGTATCAAAGCTAGCAATCCTCTGTGTACTAATCCTCCCGCCGCTCTCTCCCTCCACAGTCAGACACAGAGTTCTGGGACAAGATGCAAGCAGAGTGGGAGGAGCTAGCACGACGGAACTGGCTAACGGAGAACGAGCAGGCGCAGATCCCCTCCAGTGTGTCGCCTCACGAGAAGGTTACAGTTCTCACCTTTTAACTCGTTATCATCTGTCCATATGCCCTGTTAAGATGCTTATAATTTATTTCCTTCATATTTTTATTTAACTAGGCAAGTCCGTTAAGATTCTTATTTACAATGACGGCCTACCCCGGACGACGCTGGGCCAATTGTACGCCGCCCTATGGGACACCCAATCACAGCCAGATGTGATGCAGTCTGGATTCGAACCTCTTGCACTGAGATGCAGTGCTTTTAGACCACTGTGCCACTAGGGAGTCTCATGTGAACATGTTCTGCTTAAAGAAGGGGAAACAAAGCCTATGAACTCGATGATCTAGAGATGATCATGTGCTGCACATACACTACAGTATCTACTGATTTAACCCGATTGGGGTCAATAGCTAACCCAGATGGTTTCAAACTTGGCACTCATAAGCATATGCTTACTTTAGTGCAATGGGAGCTTTGATATACCTGAGCTACTGTACATAATCAGACTTTTTGATTGATCCCAATGCTACAAGTTCTAAGAGGAATAACCGTTTCAAAACTCGTGTTCAGAACTCGGCAACAACACACCAGGGTAATTTCAGTCTGAAGATGCAAAGTTTAACATTTAACGAGACAGCTAACCCTCAGGACTTTTGCCCAGGTTTGATGTTCAGCAGAAAGCTAGAAAAGATTAATTGATGCTGAGAGTATGCTTAAATATTCCACCCTAGAGGACGGTCGCTCAGCGCGGCCATTTATTTGAAAACAGAGAGATTACATTGGTGATGCTCCAATAACTTTTTTTTATTTTTTTACTTTTTTTTTATTGGTGACAGGGTTACTACTTCCACATGGACAACCCCTACAAGGACTGGCCCAACGCGTTTGAGGAGGGTCTTCGAAAGTCCAAAGAGGGAGACCTGCCCAACGCTGTGCTGCTACTGGAGGGGGCCATCTTGCAGGACCCCCAGGACTCAGAGGTGACTAGGCACAGGGGGCTGATGAGATGCAGGCACCGTAAACACACACTTTCCCAGCATGACTTTCCCACAGTACCATAATGTACTAGCACCAACTGCCAATCAGCCTGTTCAGACAACACCATGCTCTGATGAAAAATAAAAAAAAGAACTTCACAAATCATGCGTGAGGTGGATATTCACTGAGCGCTAAGTGGCCGACGCTGATTGCTAGTGGAGGACTGGGGAGTTATACCATTAATAGAGCTGTTTACTGCATCAAAACTACCCAGTCTTCATCTCCCAATGAGAATTTTCAATTTGCCCAAAGTGTTGAGTAATAGCTATTTTCTCAGTTTTTTTCTCTCCTGCTAATTTCATCTCAATCGTAACAGAGGCGACATCTTACATCACCAGAGAGCATTAATAGAATCGGAACTCGGGAATCCTGTAAAATATACTGTTCATAACTGTGCCGGTTATTCCAAGGAAAGGATTATCCCACAGTGTATGGAACTAATATGATTCTAAAATTCCTCCCAGCGTGTTTTGTGGCTTATCTGTGCTGCGGAGACCTCTAGATAGTTTGTAGATAATTTCCTCAAGACTTGATTTATATCGTTGTGCTACAAAATTGAGTATCAATGTCATTTCACAAAATAAACCAGCACGCACATAGATCATATTTGTTGACTTTAAATAGACATGACAAACTAGACAAAACATCTAGTCGTTTTGGATTGCAGATTCAGCTAGAACTCGTAGATGTCTAAATGCACATTTACTCGGAGAGTATGGAGATTCAAAGTTGGGTTCCCCAGCTAAGAGGAGTCCAATAGCTACCATCCACAATGCTGAACCATGACTTTCCAGTTCGTCCCAAACCTGATTCATCGAGCAATAACTAAGCATGACTCATTAGGTACACCTAATGAATTTGGTTGGTTGCCAATGACTGAGAAGTCGTGACCTCAATTATCATTTGATGTCTCAAGTGATCCGTTGCCAAAGTGACATGTACCCTGCAACATTATCTCATTAATTTCTATTGGCTCTTTAGAACGATACAATACAAGAATGCCTAATCTGAATAGGAACTCCCAATACCTGAGGGAAGGGGAGGCTCAACAATCCTAAATTAACTTGGATGGCAGAGCACTGTCAGAAGACAAACCCCTCAAAGCGAATCACCTTGCGATTATTATTGCAGCCGTTGTATTTTGACGTGCCCTAAGTTCACTTCACACAAACCTCAGACAAAAGTTTGTATTGCAGAGATTTTTTGAGATGCATGATGCTTCCTGCCTGTTCTGTTTGTTTGTTTTTACCAACGGCAGAATCAATCTATTTACCTGCTGTGTGAGCGGAACTGAGAGCACTGACTGACAGTGAGCCATCCTATTTTTCAGAGAGAGCTGAGCTCTGCATCTAGACCACACCATCTCTCCTAACGAAGTCTCTCCTTAGAGAGGGTAGTAAGCCCAGGTGAAGACCCAGGTGATGACCCTGTTGTTCAATGCTCCCTGTTATCTCCCCAGGCTTGGCAAGTGTTGGGGACCACCCAGGCCGAGAACGAAAACGAGCAGGCAGCTATCGTCTCCCTCCAGAGGTAAGGAGGAGTTATTGCCCAATGTGGTCCCATAGGCTCCACCACGAATACAGCAATACAATGCATGCATGTCACTTCTCTTTAGTTTAAAACATTTATCAGGTCCTTCAGACATCTTGAAATATGTATTTTTCATGCTTTGTCTACAGCTATTAAAGATGTGTATTTTTATTTATAAGAGATCCCCATTAGCTGTACCTAGTGTGTGTGCTAGCGTTTGTG
The DNA here is from genome assembly GCF_045791955.1 of Oncorhynchus clarkii lewisi. NCBI lineage: Eukaryota > Metazoa > Chordata > Actinopteri > Salmoniformes > Salmonidae > Oncorhynchus > Oncorhynchus clarkii. The sequence goes on from NC_092147.1 coordinate 8,655,255, forward strand.
TTCGTATGCATGTGTCTGTACCTGTGTGTGTCTCTTCACAGTCCCAGCTGTTCCATAAGGTGTATTTTTGTCTGTTTTTTTAATCTGGTTCTACTTCTTGCATCAGTTACCTGATGTGGAACAGAGTTCCATGTAGTCATGGCTCTATATAGTACTGTGCTCCTCCCATAGTCCGTTCTGGACTTGGGGACTGCGAAGAGACCTCTGGTGTCATGTCTTGTGGAGTATGCATGGGTTTCGGAGTTGTGTGCTAGTAGTTTAAACAGACACCTCTGTGAATTCAGCTTATCAACACTTCTTACAACAAAAACAAGTAGTGATGAAGTCAATCTCTCCACTTTGAGCCAGGAGAGATTGACATGCATATCATTAATGTTAGCTCCACGTGTACATTTTTAAGGGCTGTCTGTGCTGCCCTGTTCTGAGCCAATTGTAATTTTCCTAAGTCCCTCTTTGTGTCACCTGAACATACGACTGAACAGTAGTCCAGCTATGATAAAACTAGCACCTGTAGGACCAACTTTGTTGATAGTGTTGGTAAGAAGGCAGAGCAACACTTTATTATGGACAGACTTCTCCCCCTCCTAGCTACTGTTGTATCAACAGGGTTACTCCAAGCAGTTTAGTCACCTCAACTTGCTCAAATTTCCACATTGTTCATTGCAAGATTTAGTTGGTTGCCTCTGCCTCCTGGCAGATGCAACTAAGTTTTGGGCTAAAATGTCCTGATACTTGGTAAAAATTCATAATGCCATTGACCTTAACAAGGGCCCCAGAAACATTGGAAGCAAAATAGCCCCATAACATCAAAGATCCACCAACATATTTTTCTGTATATATGAGGTTATTTTCGGCATATGCATTCTTCTTTCGAAGCCAAACCCACCACTTCTGTGCGTGGCCAAATAGCTCTATTTTCATGTCATCTGACCATGGATTAGAACCAATGCTAAGAGCCAATGCCGTTCAGAAAACTCCAGGCACTTACATGTATTGGTTGCTCTCAACAAAGGCTCTTTATGGCGACCCTTCCAAAGAGAAAATTGGCATGGAGGTGGCGTCTAATTGTAGACTTGGTGACCCAAACTTTGGCCCTGAGATTTTTCTTTCCCTCCCAAACCATCTTCCTCACTATGCGTAGGAACAAGACACACATGGATCCAATACCAGGCATGTTGACCTCTGTTCCAGGGGTTTTAAACTTCTTAATTGTTGCCCTAAACAAATCAAATCAAATTGTATTTGCCACATGCGCCGAATACAACAGGTGTACAGGTTCACCTTACAGTGAAATGCTTAGTTACAAGCCCTTAACCAACAATGTAGTTTTAAGATAAAAAAAAAAAGAAAAAACGTTTTTAAACAAACAATTAATGTGCAGCAATAAAATAACAATAGCAAGGCTATATACAGGAGGTACCGGTACAGAGTCAATGTGCGGGAGCACCAGTTAGTCGAGGTAATTGAGGTAATATGTACATGTGGGTAGAGTTATTAAAGTGACTATGCATAGATAATAAACAGAGAGTATCAGCAGCGTACATGAGGGGGGGACAATGCAAATAGTCTAGGAAGCCATTTGATTAGATGTTCAGGAGTCTTATGGCTTGGGGGTAGAAGCTGTTTAGAAGCCTCTTGGACCTAGACTTGGCGCTCCGGTACTGCTTGCCATGTGGTAGCAGAGAGAACAGTCTATGACTAGGGTGGCTGGAGTCTGACCATTTTTAGGGCCCTCCTCTGACACCGCCTGGTATAGAGGTCCTGGATGGCAGGAAGCTTGGCCCCAGTGATGTACTGGGCCGTACGCACTACCCTCTGTAGTGTCTTGCGGTCGGAGGCCGAGCAGGTGCCATACCAGGCAGTGATGCAACCAATCAGGATGCTCACGATGGTGCAGCTGTAGAATTTTTTAAGCATCCAAGGGCCCATACCAAATCTTTTTAGTCTCCTGAGGGGGAATAGGTTTTGTCGTGCCCTCTTCACAACTGTCTTGGTGTGCTTGGACCATGTTAGTTTGTTGGTGATGTGGACACCAAGGAACTTGAAGCTCTCAACCTGCTCCACTACAGCCCTGTCAATGAGAATGGGGACGTGCACTGTACTCCTTTTCCTGTAGTCCACAATCATCTCCTTTGTCTTGATCACAATGAGGGAAAGGTTGTTGTCCTGGGACCACAAGGCCAGGTCTCTGACCTCCTCCTTATAGGCTGTCTCGTCGTTGACGGTGATCAGGCCTACCGTGTCATCGGCAAACTTAATGATGGTGTTGGAGTCGTGCCTGGCCATGCAGTCATGAGTGAACGGCGAGTACAGGGGGGGGGGGGGTCTGAGCACGCAAGGAGGCCCTAGTGTTGAGGATGAGCGTGGCAGATGTGTTGTTACCTACCCTTACCACCTGGGGACGGACCATCAGGAAGTCCAGGATCCAGTTGCAGAGGGAGGTGTTTAGTCCCAGGGTACTTAGCTTAATGATGAGCTTTGGGGGCACTGTGGTGTTGAACACTGAGCTGTAGTCAATGAATAGCATTCTCACATACAGTTGAAGTCAGAAGTTTACATACACCTTAGCCAAATACATTTAAACAGTTTTTCACAATTCCTGAGATTTAATCCTAGTAAAAAAATCCCTGTTTTAGGTCAGTTAGGATCACCACTTTATTTTAAGAATGTGAAATGTCAGAATAATAGTAGAGAGAATGATTTATTTCAGCTTTTAATTATTTCATCACATTCCCAGTGGGTCAGAAGTTTACATACACTCAAATAGTATTTAATAGCATTGCCTTTAAATGCTTAACTTGGGTCAAATGCTTAGGGTAGCTTTCCACAAGCTTCCCACAATAAGTTGAGTGAATTTTGGCACATTCCTCCTGACAGAGCTGGTGTAACTGAGTCAGGTGTGTAGGCCTCCTTGCTCGCACAAACTTTTTCAGTTCTGCCCACACATTTTCTATAGGATGGAGGTCAGGGCTTTGTGATGGCCACTCCAATACCTTGACTTTGATGTCCTTAAGCCATTTTGCCACAACTTTGGAAGTATGCTGGAATCAATGTCCATTTGGAAGACCCATTTGCGACCAAGCTTTAACATCCTGACTGATGTCTTAAGATGTTGCTTCAATATATCCACATTGTTTTCCTTCCTCTTTCCTCACCAGTTCCTTTTGCATCAAAGCACCCCCACAACATGATGCTGCCACCCCCGTGCTTCACGGTTGGGATGGTGTTCTTCGTCTTGCAAGCCTCCCCCTTTTTCCTCCAAACATAACGATGGTCATTATGGTCAAACAGTTCTATTTTTGTTTCATCAGACCAGAGGACATTTCTCCAAAAAGTACAAACTTTGTCCCCATGTGCAGTTGCAAACTGTAGTCTTGCTTTTTATGGCAGTTTTGGAGCAGTGGCTTCTTCCTTGCTGAGCGACCTTTCAGGTTATGTCGATATAGGACTCGTTTTACTGTGGATGTAGATACTTTTGTACCTGTTTCCTCCAGCATCTTCACAAGATCCTTTGCTGTTGTTCTGGGATTGATTTGCACTTTTCACATCAAAGTACGTTCATCTCTAGGAGTCCGAACACGTCTCCTTCCTGAGCAGTATGACAGGTGCGTGGTCCCATGGTGTTTATACCTGTGTACTATTCTTTGTACAGATGAACGTGGTACCTTCAGGTGTTTGGAAATTGCTCCCAAGGATGAACCAGACTTGTGTGAGGTCTTGGCTGATTTCTTTTGATTTTCCCATGATCTTAAGCAAAGAGGCACTGAGTTTGAAGGTAGGCCTTGAAATACATCCACAGGTACACCTCCAATTGACTCAAATGATGTCAATTAGCCTATCAGAAACTTCTAAAGTCATGACATAATTTTCTGGAATTTTCCAAGCTGTTTAAAGGCACAGTCAACTTAGTGTATGTAAACATCTGACCCGCTGGAATTGTGATACAGTGAATTATAGGTGAAATAATCTGTCTGCAAACAATTGTTGGAAAAAGTGACTTGTGTTATGCACAATGTAGATGTCCTAACTTGTGAAAAGTATAGTTTGTTAACTTAGGGCTGAAATCCCGTTAACGGGATGATATGACAGCCAGTGAAAGTGCAGGACGCCAAATTCAAAACAACAGAAATCTCATAATTAAAATTCCTCAAACATACATGTATCTCACACCATTTTAAATGTAATCTTGTTGTTAATCCCACCGCAGTGTCCGATTTCAAATATGCTTTACAGCAAAAGCACCACTAACAATTATGTTAGATCACCACCAAGCCACAGAAAAACACAGCCATTTTTCCAGCCAAAGCTTTTCCAGCCAGTCACAAAAAGCACAATTAGAGATAAAATTAATCACTAACCTTTGATGATCTTCATCAGATGACACTCATAGGACTTCATGTTACACAACACATGTATGTTTTGTTTAATAAAGTTCATATTTATATCAAAATCTGAGTTTACATTGGCACATTACGTTCACTAGTTCTAAAAACATCCAGTGATTTTGCATAGCCACATCGATTCAACAGAAATACTAATCATAAATGTAGATGATAATACAAGTTATACACATGGAATTATAAATATACCTCTCCTTAAAACCTCTTCAGTCTACCCCCTCCTTTTTCGAACATTCTGTTAAAAATCGCGCAAAATTTCAGCGTCCTGCTACTCATGCCAGGAATATAGTATATGCATATGATTAGTATGTGTGGATAGAAAACACTCTGAAGTTTCTAAAACTGGTTAAATAATGTCTGTGACTATAACAGAACGTGAACAGCAAGCGAAATCCCCAGAAAAACCTGGTCACAAAAACCACAGAAAAGTATTAATCCGCCAGTCTCTGAGTTGTGTATGGCAAGCAAAAATATATAGCAGGGAGCTTGCAGTTCCTACAACTTCCACACGATGTAGCCAAAAACGTAATTTTCATTGACAAATCCTCTGTGTAATGACAAATAGATCCTTCATTCCGTCCAGCATACAGCAATCGATTTTGGAAGAGAGAAAAAGGACATTGTTTTCTTGAGTAGCTGCTATTGAATACAGATCGCCCAGTGATCAATTTGATCGCTTATTAACGTTTACAAATACCTAAAGTTGGGTTACAAAAGTAGGTTGAAGTGTTTTGTCAAAGAATATAGGCAACTTATATCATTTTAAAAAATTACGTTGCGTGTTGGAAGAGAGCTTTTTTCCTGAACCAGACAGGCTATACAAATTGATATTTTGGGCATACATGGACGGATTTAATCGGGAAAAAGACCCAATTGTGATGTTTATGGAACATATAGGAGTGCCAACAAATAATATCATCTGTAACGGTTTTCCGTATGAGAAGGAGAGTCGGACCAAAATGCAGCGTGTCGATTGCGATCCATGTTTTAATAAACAAACGTAAAACACGAATCAATACAAACACTACAAAATAAAGAACGTAATGAAAACCTAAACAGCCTATCTGGTGAAAACACATAGACAGGAACAATCACCCACCAACACACAGTGAAACCCAGGCTACCTAAATATGGTTCCCAATCAGAGACAATGACGAACACCTGCCTCTGATTGAGAACCATATCAGGCCGAACATAGAACTAGACAAACTAGACATGTAACATAGAATGCCCACTCAGATCACACCCTGACCAACCAAAACATAGAAACATACAAAGTAAACTATGGTCAGGGTGTGACAGTACCCCCCCCCCCCAAGGTGCGGACTCCGGCCGCAAAACCTGAACCTATAGGGGAGGGTCTGGGTGGGCATCTGTCCGCGGTGGCGGCTCTGGCGCTGGACGTGGACCCCACTCCATAATAGTCTTAGTCCACCTCCTTAGCGTCCCTAGATAGGTTACCCTCCTAAATGACAGCTCGGGACAGAGGGGCAGCTCGGAACAGAAGGACAGCTCGGGACAGAGGTAGCTCGGGACTGATGGGTAGCTCAGCACTGAGAGGAAGCTCAGCACTGAGAGGAAGCTCAGCACTGAGAGGAAGCTCAGCACTGAGAGGAAGCTGAGGCAGGTAGTTGGATCCGGCAGATCCTGGCTGGCTGGCGGTTCTGGCAGATCCTGGCCGACTGGCAGATCTGGCAGATCCTGGCCGACTGGCAGATCTGGCAGATCCTGGCCGACTGGCAGATCTGGCAGATCCTGGCCGACTGGCAGATCTGGCAGATCCTGGCCGACTGGCAGATCTGGCAGAGTCTGGCAGACTGGCAGAGTCTGGCCGACTGGCAGATCTGGAAGAGTATGGTCGACTGGCAGATCTGGAAGAGTCTGGTCGACTGGCAGATCTGGAAGAGTCTGGTCGACTGGCAGATCTGGAAGAGTCTGGTCGACTGGCAGATCTGGAAGAGTATGGTCGACTGGCAGATCTGGAAGAGTATGGTCGACTGGCAGATCTGGAAGAGTCTGGTAGACTGGCAGATCTGGAAGAGTCTGGTCGACTGGCAGATCTGGAAGAGTCTGGTCGACTGGCAGATCTGGAAGAGTCTGGTCGACTGGCAGATCTGGAAGAGTCTGGTCGACTGGCAGATCTGGAAGAGTCTGGTCGACTGGCAGATCTGGAAGAGTCTGGTCGACTGGCAGCTCTGGCTGCTCCATGCTGACTGGCTGCTCCATGCAGACTGGCAGCTCTGGCTGCTCCATGCTGACTGACTGCTCCATGCTGACTGGCAGCTCTGGCTGCTCCATGCTGACTGGCTGCTCCATGCTGACTGGCAGCTCTGGCTGCTCCATGCTGACTGGCTGCTCTGGCTGCTCCATGCTGACTGTCTGCTCTGGCTGCTCCATGCTGACTGGCTGCTCCATGCTGACTGGCTGCTCTGGCTGCTCCATGCTGCCTGGCGGCCCTGGCTGCTCCATGCTGACTGGCGGCCCTGGCTGCTCCATGCTGACTGGCGGCCCTGGCTGCTCCATGCTGACTGGCGGCCCTGGCTGCTCCATGCTGACTGGCGGCTCTGGCTGCTCCATGCTGACTGGCGGCTCTGGCGGCTCCATGCTGACTGGCGGCTCTGGCGGCTCCTTGCAGACTGGCAGCTCTGGCGGCTCCTTGCAGACTGGCAGCTCTGGCGGCTCCTTGCAGACTGGCAGCTTTGGCGGCATCCTGCAGACTGGCAGCTTTGGCGGCATCCTGCAGACTGGCAGCTTTGGCGGCATCCTGCAGACTGGCAGCTTTGGCGGCATCCTGCAGACTGGCAGCTCTGGCGGCTCCTTGCAGGCTGGCAGCTCCTTGCAGACTGGCAGGTTTATGCAGACTGGCAGCTCTATGCAGACTGGCAGCTCTATGCAGACTGGCAGCTCCTTGCAGACTGGCAGCTCCTTGCAGACTGGCAGCTCCATGCAGACTGGCAGCTCCATGCAGACTGGCAGCTCCATGCAGACTGGCAGCTCCTTGCAGACTGGCAGCTCCTTGCAGACTGGCAGCTCCTTGCAGACTGGCAGCTCCTTGCAGACTGGCAGCTCCTTGCAAACTGGCAGCTCCTTGCAAACTGGCAGCTCCTTGCAAACTGGCAGCTCCTTGCAAACTGGCAGCTCCTTGCAAACTGGCAGTTCTGAACAGGCGAGAGACTCCGGCAGCGCTGTAGAGAAGGAAGGCTCTAACAGCGCTAAACAGGCGGGAGACTCCGACAGCGCTGAAGAGGAGGAAGGCTCTGGCAGCGCTGAACAGGCGAGGCGCACTGTAGGCCTGATGCGTGGTGCTGGCACTGGTGGTACTGGGCCGAGGACACGCACAGGAAGCCTGGTGCGGGGAGCTGCTACCGGAGGGCTGGGGTGTGGAGGTGGTACTGGAAAAACCGGACCGTGCAGGCGCACTGGAGCTCTTGAGCACCGAGCCTGCCCAACCTTACCTGGTTGAATGCTCACGGTCGCCCTGCCAGTGCGGTGAGGTGGAATAGCCCGCACTGGGCTATGCAGGCGAACCGGAGACACCGAGCGCAAGGCTGGTGCCATGTAAGCCGGCCCAAGGAGACGCACTGGGGACCAGCTGCGTAGAGCCGGCTTCATGGCATTAGGCTCGACGCTCAATCTAGCCCGGCCGACACACGGAGCTGGAATATACCGCACCGGGCTATGCACCCGCACTGGAGACACCGTGCGCACCACTGCATAACACGGTGCCTGTCCGGTCTCTCTAGCCCCCCGGTAAGCACAGGGAGTTTGCGCAGGTCTCCTACCTGGCGTAGCCATACTCCCTGTTAGCCCCCCCCCAAGAAATTTTTGGGGCTGCCTCTCGGGCTTCCATCCGCGTCGCCGTGCTGCCTTCTCATACCAGCGCCTCTCTGCTTTCACCGCCTCCATTCTACGATAACCTTCCTCGCACTGCTCCAGCGAATCCCAGGCGGGCTCCGGCACTCTCCCTGGGTCGGCCGCCCACCTGTCGATCTCCTCCCAAGTAGTATAGTCCATACTCCTGCTGTCCATAATGTCCTCCCATGTCCATTCCTCTTTACGCTGCTGTTGCTGCCTGTTGACACGCTGCTTGGTCCGTTGGTGGTGGGTGATTCTGTAACGGTTTTCCGTATGAGAAGGAGAGTCGGACCAAAATGCAGCGTGTCGATTGCGATCCATGTTTTAATAAACAAACGTAAAACACGAATCAATACAAACACTACAAAATAAAGAACGTAATGAAAACCTAAACAGCCTATCTGGTGAAAACACACTGATCCACCTCTACGCAGACGACACCATTCTATATACTTCCGTCCCGTCCTTGGACACTGTGCTATCTAACCTCCAAACGAGCTTCAATGCCATACAGCACTCCTTCCGTGGCCTCCAACTGCTCTTAAACGCTAGTAAAACCAAATGCATGCTTTTCAACCGTTCGCTGCCTGCACCCGCACGCCTGACCAGCATCACCACCCTGGATGGTTCCGACCTTGAATATGTGGACATCTATAAGTACCTAGGTGTCTGGCTAGACTCTAAACTCTCCTTCCAGACCCATATCAAACATCTCCAATCTAAAATCAAATCAAGAGTCGGCTTTCTATTCCGCAACAAAGCCTCCTTCACTCACGCCGCCAAACTTACCCTAGTAAAACTGACTATCCTACCGATCCTCGACTTCGGCGATGTCATCTACAAAATTGCTTCCAACACTCTACTCAGCAAACTGGATGCAGTTTATCACAGTGCCATCCGTTTTGTCACTAAACCACCTTATACCACCCACCACTGCGACTTGTATGCTCTAGTCGGCTGGCCCTCGCTACATATTCGTCGCCAGACCCACTGGCTCCAGGTCATCTACAAGTCCATGCTAGGTAAAGCTCCGCCTTATCTCAGTTCACTGGTTACGATGGCAACACCCATCCGTAGCACGCGCTCCAGCAGGTGTATCTCACTGATCATCCCTAAAGCCAACACCTCATTTGGCCGCCTTTCGTTCCAGTTCTCTGCTGCCTGTGATTGGAACGAATTGCAAAAATCGCTGAAGTTGGAGACTTTTATCTCCCTCACCAACTTCAAACATCTGCTATCTGAGCAGCTAACCGATCGCTGCAGCTGTACATAGTCTATTGGTAAATAGCCCACCCATTTTCACCTACCTCATCCCCATACTGTTTTTATTTATTTATTTTTCTGCTCTTTTGCACACCAATATCTCTACCTGTACATAACCATCTGATCATTTATCACTCCAGTGTTAATCTGCATAATTGTAATTATTTGCCTACCTTCTCATGCCTTTTGCACACAATGTATATATAGACTCCCCTTTTTTTCTACTGTGTTATTGACTTGTTAATTGTTTACTCCATGTGTAACTCTGTGTTGTCTGTTCACACTGCTATGCCTTATCTTGGCCAGGTCGCAGTTGCAAACGAGAACTTGTTCTCAACTAGCCTACCTGGTTAAATAAAGGTGAAATAAAAAATAAAAAAAATAAAAATAAAACAGGAACAATCACCCACCAACACACAGTGAAACCCAGGCTACCTAAATATGGTTCCCAATCAGAGACAATGACGAACACCTGCCTCTGATTGAGAACCATATCAGGCCGAACATAGAACTAGACAAACTAGACATGTAACATAGAATGCCCACTCAGATCACACCCTGACCAACCAAAACATAGAAACATACAAAGTAAACTATGGTCAGGGTGTGACATCATCAAAGGTAATGAATGTTTTATATTTGATTTCTGCGTTTTGTGTAGCGCCGGCTACGCTAATTATTTTGTTTACGTCCCCTTCAGGTATATTGGGGTGTTGCATGCTATCAGATAATAGCTTCTCATGCTTTCGCCGAAAAGCATTTTAAAAATCTGACTTGTTGGCTAGATTCACAACGAGTGTAGCTTTAATTCAATACCCTGCATGTGTGTTTTAATGAAAGTTTGAGTTTTAACGAGTACATTTAGCATTTAGCGTAGCGCATTTGCATTTCCAGGTGTCTAGATGAGACGTCTGCATCTCAAGTAGGAGCAAGAGTGCAACCGGTGTATCAGATTTCAAAAAAACTTTACGGAAAAAGCAAACCATGCAATAATCTGAGACGGCGCTCAGAACAATAGTCAAATTAGCCGCCATGTTGGAGTCAACAGAAACCAGAAATTACATGATAAATATTCCCTTACCTTTGATGATCTTCCTCAGAATGCACTCTCCGGAATCCCAGGTCCCCATTAAATGTTTGTTTTGTTCGATAATGTCCATTATTTATGTCCAAATACCTCCATTTGTTAGCGCGTTTAGTATACATATCCAAACGCTCGTTCTGGTCTAGCGTTACTTCAAAAAGTTATATTACAGTTTGAAGAAACATTTCAAACTAAGTAAAGAATCAATCGTTAGGATGTTCTTATCATAAATCTTCAATAAAGTTCCAACCAGAGAATACCTTTGTGTCTTGAGGAGCAACGGAACACAAGTGGATATCATGTGGAATGCGCGTGACCAAGAAATGACTGACTGCCAGACACATGGCTCATTCTGCTCTTATTCAGTCCCACAACACAGTAGAAGACTCATTCAAATGTCTATAGACGGTTGACATCTAGTGAAAGCCCTAGGAAGTGCAACTTCATTCATATCTCAATGGGATTTCAATTGGAACTGTGTTGAAAATCTACCAACCTCAGATTTCTCACTTCCTGTTTTGATTTATTCTCAGGTTTTTGCCTGCCATATGAGTTCTGTTATACTCACAGACATCATTCAAACAGTTTTAGAAACATCAGAGTGTTTTCTATCCAATGATAATAATAATAATATACATATATTAGCAACTGAGACTGAGGAGCAGGCCGTTTACTCTGGGCACCTTATTCATCCAAGCTACTCAATACTGCCCCCAGCCTTAAGAAGTTAATTAACAAGACATTTGTGGAGTGGTTGAAAAACTAGTTTTAATGACTCCAACCTAAGTGTATGTAAACTTCCGACTTCAACTGTAGGTATGCGGTATGCAAATTTGAGTGGGTCTAGGGCTTCTGGGATAACGGTGTTGATGTGAGCCATGACCAGCCTTTCAAAGTACTTCATGGCTACAGACGTGAGTGCTACGGGTCGGTAGTCATTTAGGCAGGTTACCTTAGTGTTCTTGAGCACAGGGACTATGGTGGTCTGCTTGAAACATGTTGGTATTACAGACTCAGACAGAGGGGGTTTAAAATGTAATTGAAGACACTTGCCAGTTGGTCAGCGCATGCTTGGAGTACACGTCCTGGTAATCCGTCTGGCCCTGCGACCTTGTGAATGTTGACCTGTTTAAAGGTCTTACTCACATCGGCTATGGAGAGCGTGATCACACAGTCGTATGGAACAGCTGATGCTCTCATGCATGCTTCAGTGTTACTTGCCTCGAAGCGAGCATAGAAGTGATTTAGCTTGTCTGGTAATCTCGTGTCACTGGGTAGCTCGCGGCTGTGCTTCCCTTTGTAGTCTGTAATAGTTTGCAAACCCTGCCACATCCGACGAGCGTTGGAGCCGGTGTAGTAGGATTCAATCTTAGTCCTGTATTAACGCTTTGCCTGTTTGATGGTTCGTTGGAGGGAATAGCAGGATTTCTTATAAGCTTCCGGGTAAGAGTCCAGGTCCTTGAAAGCGACAGCTCTACCTTTTAACTCAGTACGGATGTTGCCTGTAATCCATGGCTTCTGGTTGGGGTATGTACTGTGGCGTACAGCAGGTCAGCCACCAGGCGGAAACTCGTCGAGGCCTGGTGACAGATGGAGTATACCTCACGAGGCGAAGGCTCCATCTGCTGGATGTGCCAGGTCTCGACGGGCTCTCCAACCAGTTTTTAAACAAGCTAACAGACGACGATGACATCGAAACATACCTCTGTACGTTTGAACGGACAGCGCTATGGGAAGGATGGCCAAGGCTGAAGTAGACAAGTCTTCTGGCTCCGTTCCTCTCTGAGAATGCCCAAAAGGCGTATTGGGACCTGAACGACGAACAGGCGGCTAACTACGACGGACTCAAACGGGAGATACTCAGCCGCTACGGGTAAAGCCTGGCCCATCGGGCTCAACTGTTCAACGACTGGAGGTTCGTACCCGATGAATCCCCCTGAGCCCAGATTAGCGACCTACTGTGCATCACCAGGATATGGCTCCTAAACGACGTACCCATCTTCGACAAAGTGGTCCTGGATCGCTTCTTACGGGCGCTACCCCACGACATGAAGAGGGCAGCGAGTCTATGCGCACCCCAGACCTTCCTCCTGGGAGCAGTGGAGATGCATCAGAACACTCAGGGAGTCGGCGACCCGTTCGAGGGGATTTAAAGACAGCTCCACCGCTGTGTACCCCGAACCGACAGTCGGCAGGGTCAAAGGACCGCAAGCTCGGAAGGAGACGGCTGGGGAAGGGCCGACCCGTCAACGACGACCCCAGGTAGATGGGGACCAAAGGAGATGTTTTGAGTGTGCCGCCCGGGGGCACATTGCCTGGAATTGCCCGGCTCGAGAGGATTCGATGACATCAGCAAGCCCCGGAGGCGAGGTGGGTCACGCCGTGAACTATGCCACCTCCTGTTGGATGCACCACGAATCAACTGCACCCATGGTCCCAGAGAAGATTGACGGACACGACACGGAAGCTCTATTAGACTCCGGAAGTATGGTTACGCTCGTAACCACGAGCCTGCTGAACTGGGAGACCGAACGTGGTAGTGAGATGTCCATTTCCTGTGTTCACGGTGACACAAAAAACGGTATCCAACTGTATGGACCAACATCGTGATGCCACAAGGGAGCTGCCAGATGATGGTGGGTGCAGTACCAGAGTTGCCAGTACCTCTCTTAGTGGGACGGGATTGTCCTCTGTTTGTCCGCTGTATGGGGGCACGAGCTGAAGAAAAAGATACGAGCCGGCCGAAAAAGAGAACGGGGATGACCCATCGCCTGTGCAGCCCGGAAGCAACCGGTTGACCAACCTGTATCTACGGGTCCGGAGTTGAAGGGGCATTGGAACCTGACCCCCCTGGGGGACTATTGGAGGAGGAGCCCAGCCTCCCCCTCCTCGATTGCAAGGGGCCAGTCTAGACCCCTGCTGGGGACCAACTGAGGTGGACAATTCGGGACGGCCCAGTGGGAGGTACCGAACTTGAAAGCCGCTGCATCCCAAGTGATAGCAGTGGATGGACAGCTACTTCCGGGGGTGAGTGACTGGCGATACCCCCAGTTCCAAATCAAGAATAACCTTTTGTATCAGGTGTCATGCCAACAGGGGGAACTTCGAGAGGTATTGTTGCTGCCCCGACGGTACATGGGAACCATTCTTCAGCTGGCCCACACCCACCTGTTGGGGCACAACTGGGAATGGAGAAGACCCGGGAACGGATCGCCACCCGGTTCCACTACCTCGGGATGAGGAGGGCCGTGGAAGACTACTGTTGCAGCTGCCCGGACGCTCAAACGCTCAAACAAAATGCTGCGGAAGGTCATCGAGCAGAACGGGAATAACTGGGACCAGCTACTACCCCACCTAATGTTCTCAATCCGAGAAGTACCCCAGTCCTCCACTGGGTTTTCCTCTTTCAAACTCCTCTACGGGAGGAGGCCACGCGGCCTACTGGACCTCGCCAAGGAGGTGTGGGAAGGCCAACCAACCCCTTTACACAGTGTGGTAGAGCACGTAGAGACGATGAGGGAGCGGATGACAGCCATATGGCCAGTCATGAGGGAACATATGGAGAAGGCCCAACCCGACCAGGTCTACAATCGGGGAGCCCAGCCCCAGAGAATTCCAGGTGGGAGACAGGGTGTTGGTCTTAATCCCCACGGCCGAAAGTAAGTTCCTGGCAACATGGCACAAGGTGATACAAGGTGATAGAGAAGCTGGGACAACTCAATGTGGACTCCACAGGTGGAGTTCCTGTGGTATTTGATCGGACGGAGGAACGTCAAGCCCCAGGAGAGGATGGTTCACGCGGTACGTGACTGGCCCGTTCCATGCACCAAGACACAGGTCAAGTCCTTCCTGGGACTGGCAGGATACTATAGCCGATTTATCCCCAACTTTGCGGCTATAGCGTCCCCCCTCACCGATCTAACCAGGGCCCGCCCCCCGAAAACAGTGAAATGGACGGACGAGACAGAAGCGGCGTTCAGCTGTCTGAAGGAAGCGCTGTGCTCCCATCCGATTCTCGTAACGCCCGATTTCCAGGTGCCGATGGTGGTCCAGACGGATGCATGTGATACGGGACTAGGGGCTTTTCTGTCCCAGACACACGATGGGGAGGAGCACCCCATCATGTACATCAGCCGAAAGCTGATACCTAGAGAAAAAAAGTACTCTATTGTTGAGAAAGAATGTCTAGCGGTGAAGTGGGCACTAGACATTCGCAAGTATTACCACTTCACCCTGGTCACGGACCATTCTCCCCTAGTCTGGATGGCCAGGGGAAAGGACACAAACGATCGGGTCACCAGGTGGTTATTTTCCCTTCAACGCTTCTCTTTTTCTGTGATGGATAGATCATAGACACACAGTTACATTGACACTGCCACACAAAACCCAAACACATTCACATACACTTTTTTACACTAATCACTTGCTGCTGCTAGTCTGTTCTTTATTTTACTCGTATTATTATCTATCCTGAGGCCTAGTCACTTTACCCTACCTTCATGTACATACTGTATCTACCTCAAATACCTTATTATTATCTATCCTGATGCCTAGTCACTTTACCCTGCCTTCATGTACATATCTACCTCAAATACCTTATTATTATCTATCCTGATACCTAGTCACTTTACCCTGCCTTCATGTACATATCTACCTCAAATACCTTGTACCTCTGCACATTGAACTGGTACTGGTACTTCCTGTATATAGCTCCACAGTGATCTGGTACTGGTACTTCCTGTATATAGCTCCACAGTGATCTGGTACTGGTACTTCCTGTATATAGCTCCACAGTGATCTGGTACTGGTACTTCCTGTATATAGCTCCACAGTGATCTGGTACTGGTACTTCCTGTATATAGCTCCACAGTGATCTGGTACTGGTACTTCCTGTATATAGCTCCACAGTGGTTTGGTACTGGTACTTCCTGTATATAGCTCCACAGTGATCTGGTACTGGTACTTCCTGTATATAGCTCCACAGTGATGTGGTACTGGTACTTCCTGTATATAGCTCCACAGTGATCTGGTACTGGTACTTCCTGTATATAGCTCCACAGTGATCTGGTACTGGTACTTCCTGTATATAGCTCCACAGTGATCTGGTACTGGTACTTCCTGTATATAGCTCCACAGTGATCTGGTACTGGTACTTCCTGTATATAGCTCCACAGTGATCTGGTACTGGTACTTCCTGTATATAGCTCCACAGTGATCTGGTACTGGTACTTCCTGTATATAGCTCCACAGTGATCTGGTACTGGTACTTCCTGTATATAGCTCCACAGTGATCTGGTACTGGTACTTCCTGTATATAGCTCCATTCTTGTGTATTTTATTTTATTCCTTGTGTTACTATTTTATTTGTATTATTATTTTAAACTCTACATCGTTGGAAAAGGCTCATAAGCATTTCACGATAAAGTCTACACCAGTTGTATTTGGAGCATGTGACAAATACAATTAGATGTTATTTGACAAAGAGATTTTACAATTGCATTACCTCATTTTTATACCCCAGTGAAACAGGAAGCAATGGAAGGCCACAATACAGTTCCTTAAAATTAGATTAATTTTAAAAAGTGGAATGTTAATGCAGATTTAATTTAGTTAATTTTTATTTCTAAGAATATTCAGGGGTGGCAACAATTTTATACATATTTAAAGATATATATATATATATATATATATATATATATATATATATATATATATATATATATATATATATATATATATTACTTGTTAAACAAAATCTTTCTAACCTACAATAGAACTGTTGATTTACTAAAAGTAAATCAACAGTTTTTGAGTTAATTAATTATTGGTGTTAAAACCAATGGTTTAAAACGTAAGCTTTTAAATGATCTTCTCAGCTGTACTGCAGCGCCAGCTGTGCCATCAGAGTCCTGGGTTCGCACCCAGGCTCTGTCGTAACCGGCCGCGACCGGGAGGTCCGTGGGGCGACAAGGACACCCCTACCGACCAAGCCCTCCCTAACCCGGGCCTAGCGTCGCCCGGGTTAGGGAGGGCTTGGTCGGTAGGGGTGTCCTTGTCTCATCGCGCACCAGCGACTCCTGTGGCGGGCTGGGCGCAGTGTACGCTAGCCAAGGTGGCCAGGTGCACGGTGTTTCCTCCGGCGCATTGGTGCGGCTGGCTTCCGGGTTGGATGTGCGCTGTGTTAAAGAAGCAGCGGCTTGGTTGGTTGTGTATCGGAGGACGCATGACTTTCAACCTTCGTCTCTCCCGAGCCCGTACGGGAGTTGTAGCGATGAGACAAGATAGTAGCTACTACAACAATTGGATACTACGAAATTGGGGAGAAAAAGGGGTAAAATTCAAAAAAAATAAATAAATAAATAAAAAATAAAAAAATGATCTTCTCAGAATGACTGTAATCCCCTGAAATCCAGCACTTTGCTATTATTAATGCTACACTGCTTCTATTTTCCATTATGTGTTTTAGCTGACAGTTAATGCAGGCCCATTGTTGATGTGTATTCCTGTCTGGATTAGAGAACTCTGAGGAAAACATATAACGGCAACAACAACAAAAATAGTTGCAGATTTTTATCTTAAAACGATGAACGGAGCGTTTGCACAGCATACCTATCGTATACAAACTTTATATAGCAGCCAGTGACCCATGGCACAGTAGCAAGTCTGACAGAAATGATTTGGTTTTCCCGTCATTACAAGCTTTTAAGGAAGTTGAAGCATTGACTGTCAGTCTGTCACACATCTCAGTGAAACATTATCTTGATGAAAGCTAAATCTGTTTTTGGCTCATCCCTGAGTGCTCTCTAATCCTTAGTGTTTGTCCAACATAGTGCTATTTTCCTCTGATGCAACAGCGACACTACGGTTAACTTTAAATGTGAACAGTAGCAACAGCAATTTCAAGTCTACGCACCAAAGTAACTCCTACGAACAAATGCTTTTGAAGGCAATATATCTGGGGTGAGTGGTCATTGCCACCTGACCCCAGGCATCATTAGGTGCCTCCTGATGTTCCCTGTTCCAATTAGTGTCTGTCAAACCCTTTGAAGTACTAATTACCACCCTTAACCCACCCTTGGCCTCCTCTCTCTGTATCTCCAGGTGTCTCGAGCTCCACCCCAATAACCTCCAAGCCCTCATGGCCCTGGCGGTGAGCCTGACCAACACGGGCATGAGGCAGGATGCATGCGAGGCGTTGCTGCGCTGGCTCCGTCACAACTCCAAGTACAAGCACCTGCTGAAGGGCAAGAGCCACCTGGCGGGCTCCCCGGGCTCCCAACGTAGGATGTCTCGTGTCTCAACTGTGGGCAGATATGAGAGGTAGACTATAAGGACTGGATAGGACTAGCATAGATCCCATAGGTGTAAGGACGGGATAGGACTAGCATAGATCCCATAGGTGTACGGACTGGATAGGACTAGCATAGATCCCATAGGTGTACGGACTGGATAGGACTAGCATAGATCCCATAGGTGTAAGTAAGTGCATTCTCATTTGTAGGACAACATTACAGGATGACTGTACAATGTGGAGAAAGAGAAGAGATACAGGCCAATCAGGAGTAGCATGACATCCTAGAGTAAGTGTCAGGCCCCTTCATTGGACAGCACTAAATCTGACACCATTACTTTTTTTTAAGCAAATGGCTGGCACGATCTCTCTGTCCTTTACAGTCTCTTAGGCTGAGCACCGTGACAATATTACACAATGGCTCATTGATGCATATTTTATGCTATGGTGTGCTTTATGTTGCACACTCAGTTATGATATCTTTAGCCGGGCCGTTTTAGAAACTCATTTGTTTCAGTGTAATGACTATTACCCCTGTCATCGATGAAAGGAAAAGTTATTTCAAGGTCTTTCATGCACAGCTGGTCTGGGTGTCATTTTATTGCCGATTTAAGCAAGCTTGCTCTCACGTATTCATCGTCAAACAACCGCAATTCAGGGGTTCTCCTTCCTTTTTACTTTAAAGGTAGTGCTTTTAGGTGTCACATGAGGAGAAAATAACTTTATCAGTTCATGAATTCTCCCCTTTATAGGAAAGGCATGCCTTTATCAAATATTTTACTCAACAGTGAGAGCTCTCTCTCTCTCAATTTCAATTTAAGGACCTTCATTGGCATGGGAAACATATGTTTACATTGCCAAAGCAAGTGAAATAGATCATAAACACAAGTTAACAATAAAAGATTAACAGTAAACATTACACTCACATTTTGTTTTACTATGTCTATATACAGTGTTGTTATGATGTGCAAATAGTTAAAAGTACAAAAGGGAAAATAAATAAGCATAAATATGGGTTGTATTTACAACGATGTTTGTTCTTCACTGGTTGCCCTTTTCTTGTGGCAACAGGTCACAAATCTTGCTGCTGTGATGGCACACTGTGGTATTTCACCCAATAGATATGGGAGTTTATCAAAATTGGATTTGTTTTCAAATTCTTTGTGGGTCTGTGTAATCTGAGGGAAATATGTGTCTCTAATATGGTCATACATTTGGCAGGAGGTTAGGAAGTGCAGCTCAGTTTCCACCTAATTTTGTCGGCAGTGTGCAGATAGCCTGTCTTCTCTTGAGAGCTCGGTCTGCCTTTGGCGGCCTTTCTCAATAGCAAGGCTATGCTTACTGAGTCTGTACATAGTCAAAGATTTCCTTAATTTTGGGTCAGTCAAAGTGGTCAGGTATTCTGCCACTGTGTACTCTCTGTTTAGGGCCAGACAGCATTCTCGTTTGCTCTGTTGGGTCTAATTGTGTTGCTGTCCTGGGGCTCTGTGGGGTCTGTTTGAGTTGGTGAACAGAGCCCCAGGACCAGCTTGCTTAGGGGACTCTTCTCCAGGTTGATTTCTCTGTAGGTGATGGCTTTGTTATGGAAGTTTTGGGAATTGCTTCCTTTTAGGTGGTTGTAGAATTTAACAACTCTTTTCTGGATTTTGATCATTAACTGGTATCGGCCCACTTCTGCTCTGCATGCATTATTTGGTGTTTTATGTTGTAAACAGAGGATAAATTTGCAGAATTCTGCATGCAGATTCTCAATTTGGTGTTTGTCCCATTTTGTGAATTATTGATTGGTGAGCGGATCCCAGACCCCACTACCATGAAGGGCAATGTGTTCTATAACTGATTCAATCATTTTTAGCCAGATCCTAATTGGTATGTCAAATTGTATGTTCCTTTTCGATGGCATAGAAGGCCCTTCTTGCCTTGTCTCTCAGCTCATTCACAGCTTTGTGTAAGTTACCTGTGGCGCTGATGTTTATGCCGAGGTATGTATAGTTGTTTGTGTGCTCTAGGGCAACGGTGTCTAGGTGGAATTTGTATTTGTGGTCCTGGCAACTGGACCTTTTTTGGAACACCATTATTTTTGTCTTAATGAAATTTACTGTCAGGACCCAGGTCTGACAGAATCTGTGCAGGAGATCTAGGTGCTGCTGTAGGCCCTCCTTGGTTGGGGACAGAAGCACCAGATAATCAACAAACAGTAGACATTTGACTTCATATTCTAGTAGGGTGAGGCCGGGTGCTGCAGACTGTTCGAGTGCCCTCGCCAATTCATTTATATATATATATATATGTTGAAGAGGGTGGGGCTTAAACTGCATCCCTGTCTCACCCCCGGCCCTGTGGGAAGATATGTTTGCCAATTTTAACCACACACTTGTTTTTTGTGTACATGGATTTTATAATGTCGTATGTTTTTCCCCCAACACCACATTCTATCAATTTGTATTGCAGGTCCTCACAAAGCATGAGAAGACTTTGTTTTGGTTTGTTTGCTTGTCAATTAGGGTATACAGGGTGAAAACGTGATCTGTTGTACAGTCATTTGGTAAAATGGCAATTTGACATTTGTTCAGTACATTGTTTTCACTGCGGAAATGTACAAGTCTTGTAAGGGGTGTGTAACTGGTGGCAGGGAAGTCAGACGCAGGAGAGCAGAACTAGGTAATAGCCGGAGCAGTTTAATTGCAAAACCAACGGCATAAAGAAATAACAAACATGGGTACAAAACCCGACTCGCACCAGTAAACATGTGCACAAGCACTTACAACAAACAATTACACACAAAGACATGGGGGGAACAGAGGGTTAAACACACAACAATTAATGAGGGAAATTAAAACCAGGTGTGTTGGAAAACAAGACAAAACAAGTGGAAAATGAAAAGTGGATTGACAATGGCTAGAAGACCGGTGACGCCGACCGGTGACGCTGACCGCCGCCCAAACAAAGAGAGGAACCGACTTCGGTAGAAGTCGTGACAAGTCTGCTGTTAATGATAATGCAGATGATTTTCCCAAGGTTGCTGTTGACGCATATCCCATAGTAGTTATTGTGATCAAATTTGTCTCTACTTTTGTGGAATGGGGTGAGCAGTCCTTGGTTCCAAATATTGGGGAATATGCCAGAGCTGAGGATGATGTTAAAGAGTTTAAGTATAGCCAATTGGAATTTGTGGTCTGTATATTTTATCATTTCATTTAAGATGCCATCAACCCCACAGCAATGGACATTAAACCGGTGGAAATCTGTCCTTTGGTCTTGAACATCATCGTCACTTCCTGTTGTAAGCGGAACGAGGAAGAGCTTGGTTTTGTTTGTTTGGAAAGTTTGTTGGAAAGTTTGTTGTTTAGAAGTATATTGGAAAGTTCTTGGTAGCTACCTAGCTTCTTATGTTGGATTCCGCGACACAGTTGGCATCAGTTGTTGGGACTGCTTGTATCTTCCCATTGATCCTGCCGACCAAGGACGGGTCTGAGGAGCTATTTGGCGTCACAGATAGCCTAGCTGCTAGCTAGCTGGACATCAAGCTAGCCTAGCTGCTAGCTAGCTGGACATCAAGCTAGCGAGGTGTTCTTGAATGCAGCCCGCAACGAAGTTAGTCATTGTGGCTGGAACCGCAGATTGTCCCGGGTTTGTGGCTGTCTATATCCCTGCTGTTTGTTGTTTTCAATTTTCCCCATGATCTGCCTTGTCTGGAACTGCGGGGAGTAACAGCCTAACCAACGTTGCTACCACGACTAAAGCTGGCGGGAGTACCGTTAAGAACAGTGCCAGTGGTGTCTCTCTATCACACGTGAAGGATCTTTTAAACAAACAAAAAGATACCTATAAGCAGTTGTTACAACAACAAGAAAATAGTTGAAAGTGTTTTGTCCAAATACTCGTGGATTCTACTAATAAAATAATGGACGACCTGACCAGAGAGGTCCAGGACCTGAAGAACAGTTTGCAGTTCTCCCAGGGTCAGCTCGATGAGTTGAAACAGGAGGACGGCAAGTTGACAGCAATCTATAAGTCATTGCGAGAGGACATCTGTTCTGTCTGTGATTCCATGATAGCAATGACAGATAAATCAGAATATGAGGGACAATCAAGGCGAAACAACATGATTGTGGACGGAATTGCAGAATCTCCACATGAGACCTGGATGGAGTATGAGGACAAAGTGAGGGAAATGACCTCTGAGAAATTTATGATGGACTACAGGAGGATTGAGGTGGAGCGTGCCCACAGGACTGGAAAACCCACCACCAGCCCAGGCCGATAGTGGTCAATTTCCCAAGGTTCAAGGACAAGGTAGCTGTTCTGGAAAGAGCCATGAACTTGAGAGGAACGTATATCTTCCTCAACGAGGACTATCCTGAAGCTGTGCGCCAGAAAGGAAAGAACTGATCCCAGCCATGAGAGCTGCCAGAGCGTGTGGGGAAATTGCGTACATCTGCTACGAAATGTCCACCCTCCCAGAAGCCTGAAAGGGATGAGAGAGCCAAGCCTATGGGTTCGTAGTCTCAACCCCTCAGCACACACACACACACACACACACACACACACACACACACACACACACACACACACACACACACACACACACACACACACACACACACACACACACACACACACACCAATTGATTAATGGACTGCTGATTGTATATTTTTTTATCTTGCTTTGTCTGCTCTTTTCAATATTATGTCTATCTCTGATAAGCTACCCAGGAAAGTGCTGGAAATAGCCCATATTAATACATGTAGCCTTAGAAATAAGGTTCATGAAATCAATAACTTGCTAACATCAGATAACATTCATATATTTGCAATTTCTGAGACTCACTTAGATCATTCATTTGATGATACATCAGTAGTAATACAAGGATATAATATTTATAGAAGAGACAGAAATGCTTATGGGGAAGGTGTTACTGTATATATTCAGAGCCATATCCCTGTAATGCTTAGAGAAGATCTTATGTCAAGTGTTATTGAAGTGTTGTGGTTGCAGGTTCACTTGGCAC
The DNA here is from genome assembly GCF_045791955.1 of Oncorhynchus clarkii lewisi. Taxonomy (NCBI): domain Eukaryota; kingdom Metazoa; phylum Chordata; class Actinopteri; order Salmoniformes; family Salmonidae; genus Oncorhynchus; species Oncorhynchus clarkii. Next base: position 8,678,160 of record NC_092147.1, read on the forward strand.
ATCTAAAGCCTATTCTTTTGGGGTTTGCTGTAGGCCACCAAGTGCTAACAGTCAGTATCTAAATAATTTGTGTGAAATGCTTGATCGTGTATGTGATTTAAACAGAGAGGTCTACTTTCTTGGGGACCTGAATATTGACTGGTTTTCATCAAGCTGTCCGCTCAAGAGGAAGATTCTTACTGTAACCAGTGCCTGTAATCTGGTTCAGGTTATTAATCAACCTACCAGGGTGTTTACAAACACTACAGGAACAAGATCATCCACATGTATCGATCACATTTGTACTAATACTGTAACTTTGTTCTAAAGCTAAACTCAGCAAAAAAGGAAACGTCCCTTTTTCAGGACCCTGTCTTTCAAAGATAATGTACAAATCCAAGTAACTTTACAGATCTTCATCTTCAGGCACTGGTTACAGTAAGAACCTTCTTAGATGTGCCAAGTGAACCTGCAACCACAACACTTCAATAACACTTGACATAAAATCTTCTCTAAGCATTACAGGAATATGGCTCTGAATATATATACATACTGCTCGTTCTGTGCATGATTTCCTGCAAGACAGGGATGTCAGTGTTCCGACATGGCCAGCGAAGAGCCCGGATCTCAATCCCATTGAGAACGTCTGGGACCTGTTGGATCGGAGGGTGAGGGCTAGGGCCATTCCCTCCAGAAATGTCCGGGATCTTGCAGGTGCCTTGGTGGAAGAGTGGGGTAACATCTCACAGCAAGAACTGGCAAATCTGGTGCAGTCCATGATGAGGAGATGCACTGCAGAACTTAATGCAGCTGGTGGCCACACCAGATACTGACTGTTACTTTTGATTTTGACCCCCCTTTGTTCAGGGACACATTATTCCATTTCTGTTAGCCACATGTCTGTGAAACTTGTTCAGTTTATGTCTCAGTTGTTGAATCTTATGTTCATACAAATAGTTACACATGTTAAGTTTGCTGAAAATAAACGCAGTTGACAGTGAGAGGATATTTCTTTTTTGCTGAGTTTATATCCGTACCCATTGGATGCAGTGATCACAATATAGTGGCTAATCCAGTAAAGCCAAAGTGCCAAAAGCCGGGCCTAAAATAGTGTATAAGAGATCATACAAAAGATTTTGCTGTGACTCTTATGGGGATGATGTTAAAAATATTTGTTTGTCTGATGTGATTAATGAGGAGTATCCAGACGCTGCACTTGATGAATTTATGAAATTGCTTCTTCCATTTATTGATAAACATGCACCTGTTAAAACTACTTATGGCTGCAATCCCGTTAACGGGAGCGATATGACGACAAAGTGCAGGGCGCCAATTTCAAAACATCAAAAATCTCATAATTAAAATTTCTCAAACATACATGTATCTCATACTATTTTAAAGCTATTAAAGCTAATCTCGTTGTTAACCCCACCACAGTGTCCGATTTCAAATATGCTTTATAGCAAAAGCACGACAAACAATTATGTTAGGACACCACATAGCCACAGAAAAACACAACAGTTTTTCCAGCAAAAGATTTTCCAGCCAGTCACAAAAACCACACATAGAGATAAAATGAATCACTAACCTTTGATCATCTTCATCAGATGACACTCATAGGACTTCATGTTACACAATACATGTATGTTTTGTTTGATAAAGTTAATATTTATCAAAATATAAGTTTACATTGGCGTGTTACATTCACTAGTTCCAAAAACATCCAGTGATTTTGCATAGCCACATCATTCAACAGAAATACTCATCATAAATGTAGATGATAATACAAGTTATACACATGGAATTATAGATATACCTCTCCTTAATGCAACCGCTGTGTTAGATTTCAAAAAAACTTTACGGAAAAAGAAACCCATGCAATAATCTGAGACGGCTCTCAGAAGTAAAAATCCCAATAGCCGCAACGATGATGTCAACATAAACAAGAAATTACACGATAAACATTCCCTTACCTTTGATGATCTACATCAGAAAGCACTCCAGGAATCCCAGGTCCACAATAAATGTTTGTTTTGTTCGATTATATCCGTTATTTCTGTCCAAATACCTTCTTTTGTTAGCGCGTTTGGTATACATATCCAAACGCTCATTCTGGTCAGCGTTACATCGGACAAAAACAGAAATGGAAACACAAATTCAACTCCACCTTTCATCGAATCAGATGGCTTATTTATCACAAAACCAGTTGATGTTGCCAATTATTTTTATGATTATTTCATTGGCAAAGTGGGCAAACTTAGGCAGGAAATGCCCACGACAAACAGTGAGCAATTATATTCATGTATAAAAAAACTAATAATGAAAGAAAAGCAGTGCAAGTTTGAATTTTGTAAAGTTAGCATGGGAGAGGTGGAAAATTTGTGTTAACAATCAATAATGACAAACCTCCTGGCATTTACAACTTAGATGGAAAGCTACTGAGGATGGTAGCTGACTCTATAGCCACTCCTACTCTTTTCTATTTTTACCAATGACCTGCCACGGGCATTAAACAAAGCATGTGTGCCCATATACGCATCAGCATCCACAGCAAATGAAGTCACTTAAACCCTTAACAAAGAGTTGTAGTCTGTTTTGGAATGGGTGGCCAGTAATAAACTGGTCCTGAACATCTCTAAAACTAAGAGCATTGTATTTGGTACAAATCATTCATTAACCTCTCTAGGGTATGTGGGACGCTAGCGTCAGTGAGATTGCAGAGCGCCAAATTCAAATACAGAAATACTCATTATAAAAATTCAGAAAACAAAACATATTTTACATAGGTTTAAAGATTAACTTCTTGTGAATCCAACCACGGTGTCAGATTTTTAAAAATGCTTTACGGCGAAAGCATACCTTACTATTATTTGAGAACATAGCTCAGCAGACAAATCATTACAAACAGTAACCAGCCAAGTAGAAGAGTTACACATGTCAGAAATAGAGATAAAATTAATCCCTTACCTTTGATGATCTTCATATGGTTGCACTCAGAAGACATTCATTTACTCAATAAATGTTCCTTTTGCTCGATAAAGTCTCATTATATCCAAAAACCTCCGTTTTGTTCACACGTTTTCTCCAGTAATCCACAGGCTCAAACGCAGTCAAAACAGGCAGACAAAAAAATCAAAATTGTATCAGTAAAGTTCATAGAAACATGTCAAACAATGTTTATATTCAATCCTCAGGTTGTTTTTAGCCTAAATAATCGCTAATATTTCAACCGGACAATAACGTCGTCAATATAAAAAGTAAACAAGACAGGCACGCTCTCAGGATTATGCATGAAAAAGCTCTGTGACACGGCAGGGTCCACACATTCAGACTGCTCTTACTCCCTCATTTTTCAGAATACAAGCCTGAAACAATTTCTAAAGACTGTTGACATCTAGTGGAAGGCATAGGAACTGCAATTTGAGTCCTAATTCAATGGATACTGTAATGGCATTGAATAGAAAACTACAAAACAAAACAAAAAACGACTTCCTGAATGACATTTTCTTAGGTTTTTGCCTGCCAAATCAGTTCTGTTATACTCACAGACACTATTTTAACAGTTTTGGATACTTTAGAGTGTTTTCTATCCAAATATACCAGTTATATGCATATCATATCTTCTGGGCCCGAGTAGCAGGCAGTTTAATTTGAGAGATCTATCCGTAATAAAGAGATGCTCTGCTTTTTTGACACCACACTCCAAAAAGCAAGTTCTGCAGGCTCTAGTTTTGTCTAATCTTGATTATCGTCCAATAGTGTGGCCCAGTGCTGCAACAAAATACCTAGCTAAGCTGCAGCTGGCCCAGAACAAAGCGGCACGTTTTGCTCTTAATTGTAGTCAGAGGGCTAATAATAAAACTATGCATGCCAGACTCTCTTGGCTCAGAGTTGAGGAGAGACTGACTGCATCACTTTTTCTTTTGATAAGACACATTATTGTGTTGAAAATCCCAAATTCTTTGCAGAGTACCTTAAACACAGCTCTGACACACACACACTTATCCCACCAGACATGCCACCAGGGGTCTTTTCATAGTCCCTAAATCCAGAACAAATTCAAGAAAACGTACAGTATTATATAGAGCCCTTATTGCATGGAACTTCCTTCCATCTCATATTGCTCCAATAAACAGCAAAACTGGTGTCAAAAACAGATAAAGCAACACCTCACGGCACAACGCCTCTCCCCTATTTGACCTAGATAGTTTGTGTGTATGCATTGATATGTAGGCCAAGTGTGCCTTTTTAAAAATGTATGTAGTTCTGTCCTTGAGCTGTTCTTGCCTAATGATGTTCTGTATTATGTCGTTCTGTATTATGTCATTCTGTATTATGTTTTGTGTGGACCCCAGGAAGAGTAGCTGCTGCTTTTGCAACAGCTAATGGGGATCCTAATAAAATACCAAATACCAAATACCACAGGCCTTTTTGGGTTGGAGGGTTTGTATTTTGTCCTGTAGTTCATTCAATGTAATTGGAGAATCCAGAGTGTTCTGGTAGTCTTTAATAGTTGATTCTAAGTTTTGCTGTTTGTTTGTTTTGTTATAGAGACAAAAAGATTGGAGAAGTGGTTATCCATACATTTTTTTTTTGAGTTTTCCAATTTTCCCAGAAGTGGTTAGATTCATGGATTCTTCAATTACATTGAACAGATTTATAAAGTGCTGTTCCTTCTTCTTCAGTAGTGTATTTCTGTATTGTTTTAGTGATTCACCATAGTGAAGGTGTATTGTTTTAGTGATTCACCATAGTGAAGGTGTACTGTTTTAGTGATTCACCATAGTGAAGGTGTACTGTTTTAGTGATTCACCATAGTGAAGGTGTATTGTTCTAGTGATTCACCATAGTGAAGGCGTATTGTTTTAGTGATTCACCATAGTGAAGGTGTATTGTTTTAGTGATCCACCATAGTGAAGGTGTATTGTTTTAGTGATTCACCATAGTGAAAGTGTATTGTTTTAGTGATTCACCCTAGTGAAGGTGTATTGTTCTAGTGATTCACCATAGTGAAGGTGTATTGTTTTAGTGATTCACCATAGTGAAGGTGTATTGTTTTAGTGATTCACCATAGTGAAGGTGTACTGTTTTAGTGATTCACCATAGTGAAGGTGTATTGTTTTAGTGATTCACCATAGTGAAGGTGTATTGTTTTAGTGATTCACCATAGTGAAGGTGTATTGTTTTAGTGATTCACCATAGTGAAGGTGTATTGTTTTAGTGATTCACCATAGTGAAGGTGTATTGTTTTAGTGATTCACCATAGTGAAGGTGTATTGTTTTAGTGATTCACCATAGTGAAGGTGTATTGTTCTAGTGATTCACCATAGTGAAGGCATATTGTTTTAGGGATTAACCATAGTGAAGGTGTATTGTTTTAGTGATTCACCATAGTGAAGGCGTAGGCTCTGGGGGTTGGATATATACTTTTTAAAATTCTTAGAAGGGATTTAATTTGTTGTTGCCTATTTGTTGTTGCCATTATTTTCCTTCCATCTATACCATTTCTTCATATTATTCAGTTCCTTTGGCTTTGATGCCTCATGATTGAGCATAGCTCTGTTGAAGTGGAGTGTGATTTTGCTGCCCTCTGACAGTGGACTGACTGTGAACGCTTTGAGAGACTCTGGGTTTGAGGTCAGTGATAAAGTATACGACAGTACTACTGCCAAGAGATGAGCTATAGGTGTACCTACTGTAGGAGTCCCCTCGAACCTACCATTGACTATGTACATACCCAGCGTCCGACAGAGCTGCAGGAGTTGTGACCCGTTTTTTGTTGGTTATGTTGTCATAGTTGTGCCGAGGAGGGCATCAGGGGGAGGGAATGCTGCCACCTCCAGGCAGGTGTCTGTCCCCCTGTGTGCTGAGGGTGTCAGGTTCTTGTCCAGTTCTGGAATTTAGGTCACCACAGACTAGTACATGTCCCTGAGCCTGGAAATTGTTGATCTCTAGGATGGAGAAGCTGTCATTGTTAAAGTATGGGGATTCTATTGGGGGGGTGGGGATATAGGTAGCACACGTGGACATTTCTCTGTTGTGATAATTTCGTTATTCATTTCCAAATATAAAATGTTCCTGTTTTGACTAATTTAATAGAGAGGGTTAGGTCTGGTCTATAACAAATTAGCATAGCCCCTGAGTAATCTTCCCTGTTTCACACCTGGTAGTTTGGTGGATGGGACTACCAGCTCTCTGGGGAGCAACCAGTGGGTCCGGCTCCTTTATAACATGTTTCTTGTAGGATGACAATGTCTGTATTTCCAATTTCTTTGATGAAGTCTGGGTTCCTGCTCATTAGGTCAAAGGCAGATGACCTCAGACCTTGTATATATTCCAGGATGAGATAGTAAACGCTTTGTGTTCCATAGTGTCTTGTGTTGTTTTGTGGTTTAGGCCCCGGACCATCACAGTAGGTGTGAGCAGAGCATGTTGAGCATCTGTCACATACCTCTTAGGTCGCAGGATGGGGCTTGGGTGGGTGTAATAGTGGGGGTTGGGTGGGTGTAATAGTGGGGGTTGGGCCTTTTGCTTTGCTCACGGCCTGGGCATATGTCCTGCTGTCATGTTGAGGTCTTTGCTGCAGGGGTGAGGGGCATGGGGTGGGCAGAAGGGGCATAGGTCTGAGGGAGGCAATGATCAACAAGCAAGTTGACAGAACTTGAAGACTAAAAAAAAGAATAATGGGCAAATACTGTACAATGCAGATGTGTAAAGCTCTTAGAGACTATTATCCAAACAACTCATAGCTGTAATCGCTGCCAAATGTGATTATAATTTGTATTGAGTCAGGGGGTTGAATTTTTTTATTTATTTTTTATTTCACCTTTATTTAACCAGGTAGGCTAGTTGAAAACAAGTTCTCATTTACAACTGCGACCTGGCCAAGAATAAAGCAAAGCAGTTCGACACATACAACAACACAGACTTACACATGGAATAAACAAAACATATAGTCAATAATACAGTAGAAAAGTCTATATACAGTGAGTGCAAATGAGGTAAGATAAGGGAGGTATAAGGCAATAAATAGGCCATGGTGGCGAAGTAATTACAATATACCAAACAAACACTGGAATGATTGATGTGCAGAAGATGAATGTGCAAGTAGAGATACTGGGGTGCAAAGGAGCAAGATAAATAAATACAGTATGGGGATGAGGTAGTTGGATGGGTTATTTACAGATGGGCTATGTACAGGTGCAGGGATCTGTGAGCTGCTCTGACAGCTGGTGCTTAAAGCTTGTGAGGGAGATATGAGTCTCCAGCTTCAGTGATTTTTGCAGTTCGTTCCAGTCATTGGCAGCAGAGAACTGGAAGGAAAGGCTGCCAAAGGAGGAATTGACTTTGGGGGTGACTAGTGAGATATACTTGCTGGAGCGCGTGCTACGGATGGGTGCTGCTATGGTGACCAGTGAGCTGAGATAAGGCGGGGCTTTACCTAGCAGAGACTTGTTGATGACCTGGAGCCAGTGGGTTTGGCGACGAGTATGAAGCGAGGGCCAGCCAACGAGAGAGTACAGGTCTCAATGGTGAGTAGTATATGGGGCTTTGGTGACAAAACGGATGGGACTGTGATAGACTGCATCCAATTTGTTGAGTAGAGTGTTGGAGGCTATTTTGTAAATGACATTGCCGAAGTCGAGGATCGGTAGGATGGTCAGTTTTACGAGGGTATGTTTGGCAGCATGAGTGAAGGATGCTTTGTTGCAAAATAGGAAGCCGATTCTAGATTTAATTTTGGATTGGAGATGCTTAATGTGAGTCTGGAAGGAGAGTTTACAGTCTAACCAGACACCTAGGTATTCGTAGTTGTCCACATATTCTAAGTCAGAAACGTCCAGAATAGTGATTCGGGACGGGCGGGCAGAACCAGGCAGCGATCGGTTGAAGAGCATGCATTTAGTTTTACTTGCATTTAAGAGCAGTTGGAGGCAACGGAAGGAGTTAACAGTGTCCAAAGAAGGGCCAGAAGTTTACAGAATGGTGTCGCCTGTGTAGAGGTGGATTTGAGAATCACCAGCAGCAAGAGCGACATCATTGATGTATACAGAGAAGAGAGTCGGCCCGAGAATTGAACCCTGTGGCATCCCCATAGAGACTGCCAGAGGTCCAGACAATAGGCCCTCCAATTTGACACACTGAACTCTATCAGAGAAGTAATTGGTGAACCAGGTGAGGCACTCATTTGAGAAACCAAGGCTGTCGAGTCTGCCGATAAGAATGTAGTGATTGACAGAGTCGAAATGCCTTGGCCAGGTCGATGAATACGGCTGCACAGTAATGTCTCTTATCGATGGCGGTTATGATATCGTTTAGGACCTTGAACGTGGCTGAGGTGCACCCCTGACCAGCTCTGAAACCAGATTGCATAGCGGAGAAGGTACGGCGGGATTCGAAATGGTTGGTAATCTGTTTGTTAACTTGGCTTTCGAAGAACTTAGAAAGGCAGGGTAGGATAGGTCTGTAGCAGTTTGTGTCTAGAGTGTCTCCCCCTTTGAAGAGGGGGATGATCGCGGCAGCTTTCCAATCTTTGGGAATCTCAGACGATATGAAAGAGGTTGAACAGGCTAGTAATAGGGGTTATAGTGTGAATAGGGTGTGAATATAGTGTGAATAGGGTGTTGCCAGGGTTTGTTTGGTGTCCTATTAGCTGGTTGAGGTGTGGCTGGTGATGCTGTGGTCTGGGTGTAGGTCCTTTTGGCGTGGGTTCTCTCTATGCAGGTTCTTCAGGAGGGGGTCTGGCTGGTCTGGGCGGGGCGTCCGTTGCTCTGTTGCTCCTGTGTGAGGTGCTATGGCTACGGTTTAGGGTGACGTCCTTCAGGGTCCTGGCAAAAGTTGGGATTTCTGCTTTGTAGAGGTGGACCTGGTCATAAAGGCTGTTCAAGTCCAGGGTGGTGGGCCAGGTAGACATTGGGTTTTGAGGCACAGTCTCGTGAAATGCTTGCATTCACACACTGTATGGTGGCAGAGTGAACGTCTTTTCATGGTAGCAGGTTGGAGGTAACCTTTTCAATCACTCCCTTGAGTGCTGTGGCCACCCTTTCCTGCTGGGCCCTCAGGTCATTTGTGCCTGTGTTAATTATGATGTGGCTGGGGGACCCTAGTCTGTCCTCTGACAACAGCTCCAGGGCATGCCTTGTGTTTGGGAAAAAGTTTATCCTCTCGAATGTATTTGCCATTTGAGTCAATGAGGAGCACAATCTCTGGCTTTTGTGTGTCCTCAGTAGATGTGTGTGCGTTGTCAAGAGAGCTATCAGGGGAGCTGACAGGGGGGCTGTTAGGAGGGGGTGGGGTCTGTTGGGTTGGTGGGTCCTGTGTTGTGTGTCCCATTGTTGTGTTGTGGTCCGGGTCTGAGGTGGGCTGTTCTGCTGGATTCTCTGGGGGAGTGTCCTGCTCTCTGTCACACCTCAGGTTTCTCGCCTCTTCATTCAGTGCCATGTGTGCCTCTAAGTTCTCTCACCTCAGTCCGTAGAGCAGCCAGCTCTCCCAGACAGCCGTCCATCTCCACCTTCCGCCCGCCGGGTCTTGTTGAGGGGGGTGTTGGTCTGTTTTGTGGGTTTGTTCTGTCTGGATTTTGTGGACTAGCTCTCTGAGCTCCACCATGTCTCTCTCCAGCTCTGTGAATTTATCCCTCTCAATGATGGAGGAGCAGTGCAGTTGTGGGACCTAGGGTGTGACTATCCTTGTCTGCAGGACAGTTTGAAGAGGGTGGGGGAGTCGTCACCGAGAGAGAGCTTTTCCTGCTGTGCTTTCTCTTTGATCCCGTAAAAGTCCTGCTGGAACTGCATGAGGATGCCCTGCACCATTACTGTCCCAGACACATTGACAGAGGTTGTTTTAATTTCCTCAATGTCTAGTATTTTGAGTTTCCACCCTGGGCCAGTACTCTCTCTCTCTTGACATAGGGGTAGTGTGCTCTTATAGCACTGTGCCATGCCATGGGATGGTCTGTGTGGAACATTAAGTTGCTTACGTTCTCCTCTTTGTAGCGGTCAGCAAATAGTGTTGCTGGACTGTATTGTAATGACCTCTCTACAGGGACAAGCCATGGGGGCTTCAAAGGCCTCTGCATTTGGGTGGGAGGCGCTGTGAAACTCTCCTGCCATTGTTAGGCTCCAGAATTGTCACACCTCTCACTTCAGTGCTAATTGAAGTTGCAGCCAGGTCAGTTCTGTCCTAGCAGTTTGGTAGCTTAGTAGCCTTTTTATAACAAAATGATTCTCTCTCACGCTCTACTCTCAGTCCTGTGTGTCTCTACTCTCAGTCCAGTGTCTCTACTCTCAGTCCTGTGTGTCTTTACTCTCAGTCCAGTGTGTCTCTACTCTCTGTCCAGCGTGTCTCTACTCTCAGTCCAGTGTGTCTCTACTCTCAGTCCAGTGTCTCTACTCTCAGTCCTGTGTGTCTTTACTCTCAGTCCAGTGTGTCTCTACTCTCAGTCCAGTGTGTCTCTACTCTCAGTCCAGTGTCTCTACTCTCAGTCCAGTGTGTCGCTACTCTCAGACCAGGGTGTCTCTACTCTCAGTCCAGTGTGTCTCTACTCTCAGTCCAGTGTGTCTCTACTCTCAGTCCAGTGTGTCTCTACTCTCAGTCCAGTGTCTCTACTCTCTGCTCTCAGTCCAGTGTCTCTACTCTCTACTCTCAGTCCAGTGTGTCTCTACTCTCTGCTCTCAGTCCAGTGTGTCTCTACTCTCTGCTCTCAGTCCAGTGTGTCTCTGCTCTCAGTCCAGTGTGTCTCTACTCTCAGTCCAGTGTGTCTCTACTCTCAGTCCAGGGTGTCTCTACTCTCAGTCCAGTGTGTCTCTACTCTCAGTACAGTGTCTCTACTCTCAGTCCAGTGTCTTTACTCTCAGTCAGTCCAGTGTCTCTACTCTCAGACCAGGGTGTCTCTACTCTCAGTCCAGTGTCTCTACTCTCTGCTCTCAGTCCAGTGTCTTTACTCTCTACTCTCAGTCCAGTGTCTCTACTCTCAGACCAGGGTGTCTCTACTCTCAGTCCAGTGTGTCTCTACTCTCAGTCCAGTGTGTCTCTACTCTCAGTCCAGTGTGTCTCTACTCTCTGTCCAGTGTGTCTCTACTCTCAGTCCAGTGTGTCTCTACTCTCTGTCCAGTGTGTCTCTACTCTCAGTCCAGTGTGTCTCTACTCTCAGTCCAGTGTCTCTACTCTCAGTCCAGTGTCTCTACTCTCTGCTCTCAGTCCAGTGTCTCTACTCTCTACTCTCAGTCCAGTGTCTCTCCTCTCTACTCTCAGTCCAGTGTGTATCTACTCTCAGTCCAGTGTGTCTCTACTCTCAGTCCAGTGTCTCTACTCTCAGACCAGTGTCTCTACTCTCAGACAAGGGTGTCTCTACTCTCAGTCCAGGGTGTCTCTACTCTCAGTCCTGTGTGTCTCTACTCTCAGTCCTGTGTGTCTCTACTCTCAGTCCAGTGTGTCTCTACTCTCAGTCCAGTGTCTCTACTCTCAGTCCAGTGTCTCTACTCTCTGCTCTCAGTCCAGTGTCTCTACTCTCTACTCTCAGTCCAGTGTCTCTACTCTCTACTCTTAGTCCAGTGTGTCTCTACTCTCAGTCCAGTGTGTCTCTACTCTCAGTCCAGTGTGGCTCTACCCTCAGTCCAGTGTGTCTCTACTCTATACTCTAAGTCCAGTGTGTCTCTACTCTAAATCCAGTGTGTCTCTACTCTCTACTCTAAATCCAGTGTGTCTCTACTCTATACTCTCAGTCCAGGGTGTCTCTACTCTCAGTCCAGTGTGTCTCTACTCTCTACTCTCAGTCCAGTGTCTCTACTCTCTACTCTAAGTCCAGTGTGTCTCTACTCTCAGTCCAGTGTGTCTCTACTCTCAGTCCAGTGTCTCTACTCTCTGCTCTCAGTCCAGTGTCTCTACTCTCTACTCTCAGTCCTGTGTGTCTACTCTCTACTCTCAGTCCAGTGTGTCTCTACTCTCAGTCCAGTGTCTCTACTCTCAGTCCAGTGTGTCTCTACTCTCAGTCCAGTGTCTCTACTCTCAGTCCAGTGTCTCTACTCTCAGTCCAGTGTCTCTACTCTCAGTCCAGTGTGGCTCTACTCTCAGTCCAGTGTGTCTCTACTCTATACTCTCAGTCCAGTGTGTCTCTACTCTCTACTCTCAGTCCAGTGTCTCTACTCTCAGTCCAGTGTGTCTCTACTCTCAGTCCAGTGTCTCTACTCTCAGTCCAGTGTCTCTACTCTCAGTCCAGTGTGGCTCTACTCTCAGTCCAGTGTGTCTCTACTCTATACTCTCAGTCCAGTGCGTCTCTACTCTCTACTCTCAGTCCAGTGTCTCTACTCTCTGCTCTCAGTCCAGTGTGTGTCTACTCTCTACTCTCAGTCCAGTGTGTCTCTACTCTAAATCCAGTGTGTCTCTACTCTCTACTCTAAGTCCAGTGTGTCTCTACTCTCAGTCCAGTGTGTCTCTACTCTCAGTCCAGTGTCTCTACTCTCTACTCTAAGTCCAGTGTGTTTCTACTCTATACTCTAAGTCCAGGGTGTCTCTACTCTCAGTCCAGTGTCTCTACTCTCTGCTCTCAGTCCAGTGTCTCTACTCTCTACTCTAAGTCCAGTGTCTCTACTCTCAGTCCAGTGTCTCTACTCTCTATTCTCAGTCCAGTGTCTCTACTCTCTGCTCTCAGTCCAGTGTGTCTCTACTCTCAGTCCAGTGTCTCTACTCTCTGCTCTCAGTCCAGTGTGTCTCTACTCTCAGTCCAGTGTGTCTCTACTCTCAGTCCAGTGTCTCTGCTCTCAGTCCAGTGTGTCTCTACTCTCTACTCTCTGCTCTCAGTCACTCTGCTCTCAGTCATACTCTCTACTCTCAGTCCAGTGTGTCTCTACTCTCAGTCCAGTGTGTCTCTACTCTCATGTCAGTGTCTCTGCTCTCAGTCCAGTGTGTCTCTACTCTCTACTCTCTGCTCTCAGTCTAGTGTCTCTACTCTCTACTCTCAGTCCTGTGTGTCTACTCTCTACTCTCAGTCCAGTGTGTCTCTACTCTCTATAGACTCTCAGTCCAGTGTCTCTACTCTCTATAGACTCTCAGTCCAGTGTGTCTGCGCTCTACTCTCAGTCCAGTGTGTCTCTACTCTCTATAGACTCTAAGTCCAGTGTGTCTCTACTCTCTATAGACTCTAAGTCCAGGGTGTCTGCGCTCTACTCTCAGTCCAGTGTGTCTCTACTCTCTATAGACTCTCAGTCCAGTGTGTCTCTACTCTCTATAGACTAAGTCCAGTGTGTCTCTACTCTCTATAGACTCTAAGTCCAGTGTGTCTCTACTCTCTATAGACTCTCAGTCCAGTGTGTCTCTACTCTCTATAGACTCTAAGTCCAATGTGTCTGCGCTCTACTCTTAGTTCAGTGTGTCTCTACTCTCTATGGACTCTCAGTCCAGTGTGTCTCTACTCTCTATAGAATCTCGGTCCAGTGTGTCTCTACTCTCTATAGACTCTAAGTCCAGTGTGTCTGCGCTCTACTCTTAGTTCAGTGTGTCTCTACTCTCTATGGACTCTCAGTCCAGTGTGTCTCTACTCTCTATAGAATCTCGGTCCAGTGTGTCTCTACTCTCTATAGACTCTAAGTCCAGTGTGTCTGCCCACAGCTCTCTACTGCCTGAGGTGAAGGATCTGTTTCTGGAGGCAGCCCAGCACAACAGGGACACCGACCCGGACCTGCAGACGGGCCTGGGTGTGTTGTTCAACATTAGCGCAGAGTTCAACAAAGCTGTGGAGGCCTTCAATGCTGCCTTGACGGTGCGGCCAGAGGTAAGACGGCAGTGTAAACACAAAAACACTGATTGTCGATCTGACTGAGACGCACTGTACTGTCTCACAACACTGAAACACTGCATCTCACTGAGCCGCACCGTACTGTCTCACAACACTGAAACACTGCATCTCACTGAGCCGCACCGTACTGTCTCACAACACTGAAACACTGCATCTCACTGAGACGCACCGTACTGTCTCACAACACTGAAACACTGCATCTCACTGAGACGCACCGTACTGTCTCACAACACTGAAACACTGCATCCAAACTGGAGAGCTTTGAGCTGAGAAATCCAGTTTCATGAACTCCCATCTGATTCACCCCCCCCCCCCTGCACTAGTATCTGCCTGGTGCAGCTTCAACCACTATCCTTTAACCCTGTTCCACAGCAGTGGCTGCTAAATCCACCCCCTCTACATTTGACTTGGTAATGCCCTCTCCCCTGCTGATAACTTAGTGCTGAATACAAGTGGAGATCATGATAGCTTGCTGCTTCGCACAAAAGGCTTGCTGCACCGTATCCCTGTATATGTTGATCTGCCCCCAGGTGGGACACACACAACCATGGAGTCAAGGACGGACGTAGTGATGTAACCGAACCATTCTCAAATGATCCTTGGAACTTAAGCCTTGCTTAGTTTTCACAGGGTGTTTTTTCACAGGGTGTTTTTTTCACAGGGTGTTTTTTTCACAGGGTGTGTTTTCACAGGGTGTTTTTTTCACAGGGTGTGTTTTCACAGGGTGTTTTTTTCACAGGGTGTGTTTTCACAGGGTGTTTTTTTCACAGGGTGTGTTTTCACAGGGTGTTTTTTTCACAGGGTGTGTTTTCACAGAGTGATAAAAAGTGTGTAAAAACTCCATCACACCACAGTACCTACATTACAGTCATTAACACACAAAAGATACAGGGGAATAACTCGCAAATGATGCACTCCTCTCATACATGTTATATTGTGTACATTCCAAGGATGCCGTTTTTAATCGCAGACAAAATTCTACTTCATTTTATTTGCAAATCTTCTCTACCAAAGCAGGCACTGTTCCTTTCTGATTGGACTTCCCATTACAGTACACAACAATTAAAGCATTAGCAGTAGCATCTGATGGAAAACAATAAAAAATCACACCCCACTAACCTTCCAACAAACATCTCAGTCGACAGTGGCTGGGTTCACAGACCGCAAACTGTCTGAAACCAAATGTCAAAACCAACCACTATCCTACATGTCACCATTCTGTTCCTCCGGCTTTGACTCCTACCCACTGTATGACCCCTCCAGGACTACCTGCTGTGGAACCGCCTGGGGGCCACGCTGGCTAACGGGGACCGCAGCGAGGAGGCGGTAGAGGCCTACACCCGAGCCCTGGAGCTCCAGCCGGGCTTCATTAGATCCCGTTACAACCTGGGCATCAGCTGCATCAACCTAGGAGCACACCGGTGGGTGAGCAGGGGGTTGGGGGGGTGGGGGTGGAGAAGGGTCTAACTAAGAGCCAGCTGGTGCTCTCTAAACTCAGCAGAGGGCTTTGAGTTTCTGCTCTGGTGGAGTCAGTGGAGTGAGGTGAGGTGGGGACACATTGAGCCTAATAATGCCATCTCTTACAGTTCAACCAACTATAATGTTACAAGTAACAGCAAAGTCTCTGTTTGAAAACTTATCAAACACATCGGGCCTGAACCTAGTAACAGTCGCTTTAATGTAGGTCATCATGATAGCAAACTAATCACATGGTTCTCCAACGGTCAAACCTTCCCTTTGTCTTTTAGGGAGGCGGCCAGTAACTTCCTAACAGCCCTGAGTCTGCAGAGGAAGAGCCGTAGTCAGCAGCTCTCGCAACAGGTCATGTCGGGGAACATCTGGGCCGCCCTGCGGATAGCCCTCTCCATGATGGACCAGCCGGAGCTCTTCCAGGCAGCCAACATCGGAGACTTGGACCTCCTCATGAAAGCCTTCAACCTGGACATGTGAGTGGAGATGGGCCTTGGAGACAAGTCTCTACTCTCCTACCAACAGGCCTTGGAGACAAGTCTCTACTCTCCTACCAACAGGCCTTGGAGACAAGTCTCTACTCTCCTACCAACAGGCATTGGAGACAAGTCTCTACTCTCCTACCAACAGGCCTTGGAGACGAGTCTCTTCTCTCCTACCAACAGGCCTTGGAGACGAGTCTCTTCTCTCCTACCAACAGGCCTGGGAGAAGAGTCTCTACACTCCTACCAACAGGCCTGGGAGAAGAGTCTCTACACTCCTACCAACAGGCCTGGGAGAAGAGTCTCTACACTCCTATCAACAGGCCTGGGTGAAGAGTCTCTACACTCCTATCAACAGGCCTGGGAGAAGAGTCTCTACACTCCTACCAAATGCCAAAAACCCAAAGTGTACAGTTGGAAAGAGCTGTTTTGTCCAGTTAATGATGAGTGTGTGGTCTATTTTGGCGAGCACTACAACATCTTTACTACTCCTCAGTACCTCTGCAGTCTTCTTGAGTACTGCATGTGCTCGAAGAGTCTATTTTGCGATGGATTTGCACTGCAATTTGTGATTTCCCCGAAGAGCACAAGGACGGGCAAAGACTGTACAAGTAATGCCTTAGAGAACACAGTAATTAAAACTAACTCATTGGAACTGAGCAAGAGAGAGAAAGAGAAATACTGAGAATGCTTTTGCTGAACAGTGTTGAGGTTTGACAAGAACGGTTTCCTCATCCAGATACTTTTAGAGTGTCCGGATTATCACACTGACCTAAAGGAAGGATTTAGTGAGTAAAATCAATAAAGACTACACCATAAGCCGTGGGACTCGGAGACAGTTTTCAGCAGAGAATCAATATTCTTTTTTGGGGGGGTTGGTTTTTATCCTCTTTTCTGTGAGGAACAACACTGCATGGAAACTAAAGCATGTTCCTAAATGGATTCGGTGGCACTTGCCTGAACCTAAAAGCTAAGAACTTTTTTTCCTTACTTGGGACTCTGCACTTTGAAAAACAAACAGATAATTTCCTCTTACAGACAGATTGTAAAAGCATTATCGTAAACGCATGCTAAAACGAAATTGATTTACACTATTTTTATGGCAACCAATGTAAGCCATTTTCAGATTCATTTTTTGACTTCCTCGAATACCTGACATCCTCCGAATTCTTCACGTTTTGTGGTGTTTCCAGCTCCTCATTTCACTTTACCCTAACTGGTTTGAGAGAAGCACACATTAGCTGGACAAGATGGACCTGTATTTTTCACTCAGAGCTGGTAATGTACTTCACACGTGTCAGAAAACACTTCCTGTTGAATCTGTTCATGTTGGTGGTGATGGCTGGGATGACCTTTAAAACTATACACTCATGTCACATGACTAATGACTAAATCGAAGGATTAAGCGTGGTAGGGAATGGATTTTAGAGGCCTTACACTCTTTTCTAGAATACAGAATCTTTATGTGTAATATGCTGTATTGTTTATCAAAGGCAGCACAAAGGTCAATTTGTTAAAGGTTATAAAACATGACATCAGCTCATGTCAGCTCACTGACTTGCCTAGTTAAATAAGGGTTAAATAAAATAAAAAAAATTAAAAAAATGTCAACGTCAGCTTTACCTAGTTCACACATTGACATATCAACATGTTCCCATACAAGCATTTTATGTAGGAGGTTCTTTGCTATACTAATGAATGTCATACATAAACACAGTAACAAAGTGTTACCAAAATATTCCCCTAAAATAAAGCCAAAAGAACTATATCCTCTTATGAGAGACTACTACTCTACAAGATCCCTACTATGAGAGAATTCTACTCTAAACACTATCCCTTTAAGTGTGCTTAGTCGCTAGATGGCTTAGTAGTGTGCTTAGTCGCTAGATGGCTGAGTAGTGTGCTTAGTCGCTAGATGGCTGAGTAGTGTGCTTAGTCGCTAGATGGCTGAGTAGTGTGCTTAGTCGCTAGATGGCTGAGTAGTGTGCTTAGTCGCTAGATGGCTGAGTAGTGTGCTTAGTCGCTAGATGGCTGAGTAGTCTAGAAGCGTCACAGATGTTAGTTTGCAAGTCACTCTGGAAAACACATGCCACCATCATATCCACCACGGTACTGTAGCAAGACAACCACTGTACTGTAGCATTGCACTGGCATGCTAACCTGTCCGGCCTACTGTTCGACCGAACAAATGTGTTTGATTCAAGGATCCTATGCAAAAGGTCAAGTTTTATACTGCCATTTTTAATTATACAATGTCCCTGCCTGAGTCAATGGCCCTGCCTGAATCAATGGACCAAAAGGAAAAGTCTATCTTTGCTTTGAGAGAATGCTATCAGGGTCTGGCAGAGACACCATCGCCATGACAATTAATCTCCCAAAAATTGTACCGCTTTGATGTCATGCATGGTTTGTATCAGCCAAGGGGATTGGGGAAATCTATCAGAAGACAACAAAAAAACAACAACAAAAAATTGGCCAGTTGTTGCTTTATGACTAAGAACTTTTCATTCTCCATTTAAGTTTATGGGTATTTAGGGAAAGGTTTGGCTCGTTAGCAGAAATATATTAGACGTTATTTAGAAAGAAAGTCAATGGGGCGAATAATTCCATGCAGACGAGAACACATGGAAACTGCCATTCACACTAGCCAAAGCCTTCAGGTTTAGTAACCTTGGTGTGTGAAAAGGTGGTTAATTTCATTTCAAACTCATCTCCACACATTCGGTTGAGGCTGGCTTGTAGAGAGTGGTGGGGGGGCTGTAATGTCAGATTCATGTTCTACTACTGCCATCTGCTGAAAATGTACTTTGAATTTATCCTAAAGACGTTCTTGTTATGCCACCATACCCAAATTCAAGTTTACAGAGTGGTCCCCTTGCTGGGTAAATGTAATTGAAAAACAGATGAATTTCAGTATTTTTTTGTATTGAATCTATTCCACTCAAATGATCTGAAAACGTAATGAATATTATTTTTCCACACAGGGAAATGGTTGGAACAGTCCAGTAGCAAACGCAAGACGAGGAAAACAGAGAAGTCTTTTGTGTATGGAATCACTGTTGAAAACATCAAGGAGCCAGAGCCAACTGCAGAGACACAGCACATATGTGCACGCTGCTGGCAATCTGCATAGGAGGTTAGCTTTGAAGACCAGAAAACACATTGCGGACTGTACAACGTCAAAGGCAACTGGGCCAACACGTTATGGCATCCTTCCATTTATTCATTCATTTAGTCTGTTGCCCAACTACCCCAACAAGATGATATTCCTTCACTCCCACCCAGCGAGCAAAGGCGGTTGAGATCTAGTTGTAACGATCATGATTGACTACGTCTTAGTGAGTCATAGAACGACGGCTGACAACTCTACACTGTAGATTTATATGGAAAATAGTATTGAGAACAGAATTGTTTTTATTCCAAAGTGCATAATTTACAGAAAATGTTTTCTGTCCCCATGCCTCCTAGTTGCCCTTTACTGTCAGCAGCATATACACTGTAGTACAATGCTGAACCAGGATTTACTGTATCAAGTGATTTCTTCAAAATCACTCTGATTTCTTATGGTCTAGTAAGCCTGTGCTTTTTGAACAAACATAATGTAGTTATGTAGAAGATTAAATTATTTTTTTAACAGTTTTTGAATTATTGGATTACCAACTATATATATATATATATATATATTACTGTAGAATTTATATTGATGTGTGTTGAGTTAGGATGCCCGATGACAAAGTACCTTTTCTAGAACAGTTGACCTTCTCAGGTGTGATGACCTAGCTACACCCAACATACTCCAGGTTGAATGCATGCTAGATCTTCTATGCTTTATTTTGAATGATCTTATATTTTCATGCATGCAGGGCTTTTCTTTCCCCTAATTCTAAAAACAAAATATAGCATGATGTTACATAGCAATATTTTTCCAATCCACTTTTAAAACGTCTTAATTTTATGAAATGTAACATACCTATTGTATATTGTGCACAACATACAATAACAAAACATTTGCAGTGAATCTGGAGAGAAACCAAAAGTAGTGCTCTCTAACTGATTACCGAGTGCAGGTCTCGGCCCACACGCCAACCGTTTGGCTAAAGGGTTTCGGATCCTCTCAGGCGTGTATACAACTGAATGACCACAACGCTTCCTGCTCAGTGTAATAGCATTAAGTCCTACAATTTTCAATAATTTCTCTGTGTCTCGTGTACGATACATTTCATTGTACCTTGCTGGTTTACTCTGGTTTGTTTCTATAGCTGATATACAAGTATGAATAGATCTATTAATATTTTTGATGCCTTAAAAAAAATTAAATACTTTACAGTGTACCAACAATGCATAATAAATACTCTCCCGATGTACCTAAAACACTAGTCAAGCATCAACACCTTTCAGACATATGATATGAAAGTTGTCTTTTAAAATAAACTTGTAATATATTCAAAGTGTCTCTTTATATTTGTTTTTTAATATATATTTTATCATCGCATCGACTGCATGTCTACCAACGTGTATGCATTACATTGTTTGGTACTTTATACTGCAACTCTCCTTTCCTACTAAATCACAACCACCTCATTTATAATAAAACAGTACTCAGTTAAAAATTTTACATGAAATGCATGCTATTCTACTGTTTATGAAGTAAAGAACTGGAGAAAACAAGAAATTGGACCCCTTGAAGAATTGTCATCATGATGAACCATAAACATGCTTGTTTCTCACTGATGATACACTGTGTCAAGTGTCCAAAATGTCAAGAAATATGCAGTTTATTTGACAGTACCAGCAGATATATTGTTGTGATAACCATGTATTCACATATTCCATTACAATAGTGATATCCCAAACAATATTTGGATAAATACATACATTACAAAAGTCTACTTTAAATAATCCCTTCGGGGAATCTGTATGTAATGAAAACTACAGAATTGGCCAAAAGAAAGGAAAAGGAGTAAAAACAGGCGAAGTACCATTGACCATTTAGTTAAATTAGAAAACACACAAGTACAATTGTACAATCCAAATGACTGAATGTCAACTTTTAGTGCACATGCGGACAGTACGAAGGCGTTTTGTGACACAAAAGGTGAACCGTTAGTTACCATTCACAACCTCGGGAGATAGAGCGAGTGGTGGAGAGGGAGAGACAGAGATGATGGAGGGCTGAAGGGGGGAAAAAAAGGCAGAAGACGAGGGCCTAGATTTAAAATCAGATCAACACTGCATAGCTGGCGTTTTGGCCATGTCGGAGGTGTAACTGTATCAGAGCTGGCAAACCGGTGAGCAAGCGGCTCGTGTGGTCATTGTCACGAAGCCACACCCATTCGCGTTAAAGTTCACAATGAGAAAGCAAGCCTAGGCTATATAGAAATAATGACTCAAATTTAAAATCATATTATGGAATAATGCGGATTTCTATCAGCCTAATTGAGGTGTAGGTTACAACACACATTCCAGTATTCATCGGATTATTACTAATGCGACACGGTGCATCTAATGGCAATGTCCACGATCGGTTTAACGCCGGGAGACGTTTGCAGATTTGACAGCGCCAACGCAGTTACACCTCCGACATCGCCTAAATAAAAACAATGAAACTGCTATTCAGTTGTCGGTTATTGCGGGTTAAGGCAGAACTGATAGAATCTAGCCCCAGACATCCTACAAAACAAATCTATCCACTGTAAATGGAGAGCGAGAAGGTGAGAGGTCACCCTGCCAGCCTAAAAGAGGATGAGTGCCAAGGTGGGAGGAGCCCCTGTAGAGGACAAATGTAAAGAACTAGAATGCATAGAACACCCTCCCTCAGCAATCAGATGTGGAGGCAGGTGGCCTAGTGGTTAGAGCGTTAGACTAGTAACTGGAAGGTTGCAAGATCAAATCCCCGAGCTGACGAGGTAAAACTCTGTCGTTCTGCCCCTGAACAGGCAGTTAACCCACTGTTCCTAGGCCATCATTGAAAATAAGAATTTGTTCTTAACTGACTTTCCTAGTCAAATAAAAAATACCTTCGGCAGTGAAGTAGGCCTGGTTATACAAAGGGCCACTAGGACCCTTGGCAATCTACATGGAAAAGAGGAGGGATTCACTCTATACATTCTATCTCTATAAGAAAAACAATCACGTGTGGAAGGGAGATTGCAGTAACACAAAGACTTACATAGAGACCATGAAGAATCCCCACTGCACAGCAGTACACAACAGCAAATTATCAAGGAGTGTCCTGACAAGGATGGGAGATCTTGAGGGAGAGGGGGAATTGTAATCTTCTCCCAAAGGCTCTAGTAAATCAAAACCATTTTCTGGGTTCCTGGTGTGGGTCCAAAAACATGATTCATCCTGCACAGCAAGAAAGTATGTTTGACTTTTTATGCAGTTTTAGTTTCTTTCATATCACATTGAAACCCTTCGTGTTGTGGAGTGCTTTAATTTAATTGAGAAGTATTAAAATGCAAAAAAAATCATGTTGAATTTTTCAAGAAACCTGCCCCAGGTAAGTATTCTTTGATTGGCTAGTTCCCCAGGTAAGTATTTTGATTGAATAGTGCCCCAGGTAAGTATTCTTTGATTGGCTAGTTCCCCAGGTAAGTATTTTGATTGAATAGTGCCCCAGGTAAGTATTCTTTGATTGGCTAGTTCCCCAGGTAAGTATTTTGATTGAATAGTGCCCCAGGTAAGTATTCTTTGATTGAATAGTACCCCAGGTAAGTATTTTGACTGGCTAGTTCCCCAGGTAAGTATTTTGATTGAATAGTGCCCCAGGTAAGTATTCTTTGATTGAATAGTACCCCAGGTAAGTATTTTGCTTGAATAGTGCCCCAGGTAAGTATTATTTGATTGGCTAGTGTCCCAGGTAATTATTCTTAGAAAGAAAAAAAAAATATGAGAGGGTTTTTGATATGTAACATTGCACTCCACTACCTTGTCGATATGTAATGAACTGTAGGCAACACTTTGTTTGTACAACTACGCCTGCCGACAAACTGTCTTTGATAGAGTGGCTGTATAGGCTCAGGAGAAGAAGACATCCTAGTGACTCGGTGCATGAGCAGAGAGTCTTTGAGCAAATGGTGAATACAGTATCAATAGATACACAAGGGTTGGTGACTATGCGTCAGTGAGGTCTTTGATATGTGATAGATTTGAGCATTAAAGCTGAAGATAGGTTTTGGTTGCAGTGAGCACCATAAGGAATACATTCAGGACTGCACCACGTCATAAAAGCACGAGAACGCATTCTGAAACAAGCGGTAGATCACAACCTACAGTACATGGTGTATTCTCAAGAGATGAGATTCCATCCCAGTGCATATTGCTATAATAATAACGTAACACAAGTTGGATGTGTTCAGATGCATACCATTCTGCATTTAAAAAGATGGTGGAGTATCGAATATGAATACAAAACTAGGTAACATTTAAGGACTACCATAACGGGCAAAAGTTTACCTCATGAGTTAGTGTGTTGTCTGTCCTTCCACAAAAAAATTTAATCAAATTAGGCGAGCAACCAAAGTGGATCTCCTTAGAATACTGTATACAAAATATTTCTAGATATTATGCAAAACTGGGGTGGGCCTTTTATCTAAAAGATTAAAATAAAATAACAATTCTGCATTGCTAGTCACCATGGCCAATCTGATCTGAGGAAAACGGCAATCCAAGGCATGTTTCACTTATGTGTAGAATTATATGTGAAGCAACAACGGTATGAATACGGTACGAGTAAATCGCAACATGGTCTGAAAATAAAACACATTCAGCCCACGGCTTTTACCACATTCAAGAGAAGCGAATACATCAGTTTGTGGTATTTGAGCCAAGGTAGCTGCTATGCTAGTGCTCTGTTTCTCTGTTAATTAAAAGCAAGGATATAAAATAATCTGTTCGAAAAGTGCTTTCAGATTTCAATAAAAACAACATTCTGTTCTCGTGGGAAATTAAATCAACTTGACTCAACTTGATTCGTCCAATTGTTACCGTTTCTCCTCTGAATCCCAGAGAAACCAGGATGTCATATGCAAGTCAAAACCAGACAGATATGTGACTATTATGACACCATCAGTACGTACATCGGACTCTCCAATAAGGATATTACATATTCCTGGGTTCCCATGTGTAAGTGTTCATCATAGACGAGAGCGTTTTTTCAAATGTGTTTCCTTATTCTGAAACTTGCTTATGCTGCCAATTTCTCTGCATTCAATGCCATTATGTTTCTATCCTGCGTCACACGTTAAAGGAAAATATCACTAAGAAAACTGTTTTAGTATTCGTTGCATTACGCCACATTTGATACATTCCCAAAATGTTTTGTATTTCCGCGATCAAGCTTTCAAGATCTAGAACTGTCAAAACACAGTATGATGCGTTTTTTCATCATGATTTGTCCTAAATAAAAATGTATCAACCCCTACAAAAATTTCCATTAATTATAATCCACACAATTCACATTTCCTGTTGCTACAGGATTATTTTCCTGCTGTGGTCAAATTAAGATCCTACATCTGTACATGCAAAGCTCCTAGCAGCATTGAGCAGCATTGTGATGTTTTTGTTGAGTTTCGCTTCAGAGAGTTTTAGTTCCTGGCAGTGATGCGTGACCACTTCAGGACCATGCTCCACGTTTATAAAACGTAGCACTTCATTAATAAAAATACTGGCACAGTAGCTGAAGGCATAGAAAATGAATAGCACGATCTGATAGGCTAATACTATAGGTGTAGAGCACTCCAATAACAAGAATTGCACACATCCCTCTGTACCAACACCGTAGACAAAATAACATGTTTCAATACACAAAAGCACACGATTTTCACCGTGACATACAAAAAATACCCACATTGCTTTCCCTTTTTTTTGACTGCACTTGAAGTATGGAAGCATTTTCCTGTTGCTCTTGAGTGACTTGGATGAGTTGAGTGGGTTCCTTTGTGTCATGGCTGGTCTGAGGTGTTTCCATGGTTTCCACTGATGTCATTGTTGTCCTCTGTTTTCCAGGCTGTGGTTCTCTAAGGTTGGAGGGGTGAGTGGAGGGGGTTCTAGTAGCTAGACAGCTGACGGTAAAGGGGGGGGGGGGGGGGGTAGGTCTAGCAGCTAGACAGACGACGGTAAAAGTAGATGTAGCCCAAGTCTTTTGGAGGCCTTTCTGACAAACACACTTTATGGTCATTGAAGATCACCCATCTGACGTAGGGGGGAGAATAAAGCATAGGTAACACATTGTGTTAAATCCTCATCTTATACGTTTAGTTTCGTCTTGATTTCTACATGCCATATTGTAGATTACAAAATGATCTAACCAGTCTCTTAGGACAGCGTTTCCCAAACTGGTCTGTGAGGATCACTGGTCAAGCAAAGATAATACTTGATTGACTCCAAATATAGCAAACGTGATTCAACTCGTCAACTAATGATCATGCCCTTGATTAGTTGAATCAGGAGTGCTAGTGTTGGAATAGATCAAATATGATGCAAACGGCTGGTGGTCCCAAAGGACTAGTTCGGGAAAACAGTCTGTTTAAATCACTCATTTGAAATCCTTCATTGTGAAAGAGATTGTGGTTTAAAATCATCTAGCAGAGATCAATGGAGAGTATGTAAACTGTGACGGACTTACCTTCCTTCCTTCTTGATATGACATACATAACGACCAGACATAGTGGACGCTCCCATGTGGCTGATGAAAGCAAAAAGCTCGTAACCTGTAAAACAGGAAGTCAAATCAATCAACTACAACTCCCTTGTCAACAGAACAGACACATTTTGCCTACAGTATAGCCATAAGGAGTAGCTTGTAAAACTGACTCATAAAACACAACTATCATTTTCAGCAATTATCTGATCCTATCTCTAGTGTTATGGGATGTGTTTAATCCTCACCTGATCCTATCTCCAGTGTTATGGGATGTCTTTAATCCTCACCTGATCCTATCTCCAGTGTTATGGGATGTCTTTAATCCTCATCTGATCCTATCTCCAGTGTTATGGGATGTGTTTAATCCTCATCTGATCCTATCTCCAGTGTTATGGGATGTGTTTAATCCTCACCTGATCCTATCTCCAGTGTTATGGGATGTGTTTAATCCTCACCTGATCCTATCTCCAGTGTTATGGGATGTGTTTAATCCTCACCTGATCCTATCTCCAGTGTTATGGGATGTGTTTAATCCTCACCTGATCCTATCTCCAGTGTTATGGGATGTCTTTAATCCTCATCTGATCCTATCTCCAGTGTTATGGGATGTGTTTAATCCTCACCTGATTCTATCTCTAGTGTTATGGGATGTGTTTAATCCTCATCTGATCCTATCTCCAGTGTTATGGGATGTGTTTAATCCTCATCTGATCCTATCTCTAGTGTTATGGGATGTGTTTAATCCTCATCTGATCCTATCTCTAGTGTTATGGGATGTCTTTCTTACCTTGAAAGCATGTAGATGGTAGTTGGAAAGACTGTGGTCCATGATTTCTATTTGCGAGTTCAAAATTTAAAAAATGCTGAGACCCTGCATAGCATGAGTCTCCTCAAACATGCTATGAATTTAACATGCTATGAATTTACATGTTCAGTTTAATTAAAATCTTAAACCCAAAATGTGATGAAAGAACAGTGCGCTTACCTTCCTTTTACAGAATGGTGTTAGAATGGAAGTGAAAGATTCGCCCTTCACAATTAGGGAAAGGCTGATTTTGTTCAGCAAGCAGTGAGAGAACATTCACTTTGTACTCCATCTGACACATCTCTATGTGTGGAACTCTTCTCCCTTTTATCATTGTGCTCATAATGGTTATGGACAGGACTGCGGAGGGTGGGGCTGATCTTAGATCAGTGTATGAGGTCAGAGGTCATGCAGAGTCACTCACGTCCGGGTCCGTCTTTGATCCGGGGGCCCGAGGCATCCTGGTCTGGGGACAGCGTGGAGTGGCTGTTCGTGTTTGCGTTGGAGAAGGTGTTGTCGTTGGGCTCCATGATGTCAGACATGTCCAAAAGGTCGTCACTAGCCTCCTCCTCCTCCTCCCTCTCCGGGTGGGTGAAGATCCAGTCCAGAGCCCTCTCCAAGTTGTTGTTCTGAAACAACAAATGTTATTTCACAGACCTATTTCAGCTGGTGTTAACTGGTAATAAGTAGTACTTTCTGGTATTGGTAAACAATTCAACACAAATGACAACCAACTTGCTTGTTTCAAAGAAAATAAAAGGTCATAATTGTATAATCATAAATCATAAATACAAAAAAAAGGTTTCCAAAAGTGTTCTTCGACTAGCTCCATAGGAGAACCCTATTTGGTTCCAGGTAGAACCCTTGGGATTCCATGTAGAACCCTCTGTGTAAAGGGTTCTACATGGAACTCAAACGGGTTCTTCCTGGAACCAAACAGGGTTATTCAAAGGGTTCTCCTATGGGGATAGCCAAAGAACCATTTTAGTTTTTTTTTAGTTTTTATTTTTTTTCTAAAAGAGTGTATGCTAAATTGTCATGTAATTACCATTTTCATTACTGTATCTGATAATCAGTGGCCTTGTGTTATGGACATACAGTAGAGTATGTTTTCCTGTCTCCCCTCAATCTTCTCTCAAACTCTCAGAAGATGGACAATTGTGACTGGCATGCTTCACCAGTATGTAACAGGATTGACTGGCATGCTTCACCAGTATGTAACAGGATTGACTGGCATGCTTCACCAGTATGCAACAGGATTGACAGTTACAAAACCAAAATGTAACAAGATTGGTAACATCAAAATAAATAATCCAACACCGCTCTCATTCTCCATGTATGGTCAACTCCCTCAATTAGCCTCAGCCTTTAATCCAGAATAGAGGTGTGATTCATTCACAACAGACGCCAGTGCTGAGAGCACATGGGGGGGGGGGTGGGGTGTGATCTGATGCTGCCTGCTCTTACTGGCCATGCCCAGACAGGCAGACAGACAGGTCAGTGAGGTCGAACACTTCCTGCCTGCTCACTCGGATATTATGATAGGATATTGTTAGAAGACCCTCTGCTGTTTCACAGCCCTACTCCACTCACGAGGACCCTGGGCTTTTTTTATGAGAAAAGTCTGGAAGGCAAGGGGTTTAGGGGTGTTAGGGACGGTAAACAAGGAAATCAGGGGGTCTGTTTTGGTAGAGGGTCTGTTTTAATGCTGACAGGGAAGGTGACAAAAATAAACAGAACCACTATAATGGAATTCTACTGATATATATATATATATATATATATATATATTGTGGTGATATACAATTCATAACGTAATTGAATAAATTAGTTGTTTCCTGGCTTAAATGAAAAAGGTACATTTAAGGAACACACAAGCAAACGCATCAAAATGACTGTGCTATAGTTGCACGTATGACATGCACCCGATCTGACTCATAGAACTGAAAAGATGAAAGCGCATAGCTAGACTCATTGCTCTATTTGTAAACAGAATGTCGAACAGGGATCTCGGAGCCACCAAGAACATGAAGGGGTTATTAAAATGGCTAAATATCAGCCAACAAGCTGGCCAGTCAAGTTGTTTATAGCTCAGGGAGCAGGATTCTCAGGTTCTCCTGACTCCAGCACGGTTCGGTACTATAGAAAGCAACTCCCCGTCATTCCTGCAGCATATCAATGGCACTATTTCGGGCCACGATGTGTCTAAAATAGAAATAGCAAGCCCAAGATCAGACGGAGAAATAGAATATATTGGTTAAGCAATGTTTGGGAAATGAAACTACCTAAAACATGATAAAGCCCTCCCTTTCAATTATTGACATATTTTGATCCTGTTTATTGTCCATACTCCTGAATACAATACATACACCTCTACATTATGCCAACTCACATTTGAACAAGCTTCATTAAAAACGACCGAAGCACTACTGCCTACTGAACGCATCCTGGGCCAGGACAATATGTTTGTGTGGTTTTCACCAGAGTGAGTGTGTGAGCAGCAGGAGAAGAAAGAGAGTCACTGACCGTGGCTTTGAGTGCCTGGACTGTGTGGCGGCGGGGGAAGCCCATGGACGTGAGGATGGCGATGCTCTCCTCCGGAGGCTGGTTGTCCAGGGGGGTGGCTGCCAGGCCCAGGCTGGCCATGGAGGGGCCTGGCTCCATGAAGGAAGGAAGGGCCAGGGGCTCAGCAAAGTCTGGAGAAGAAGACAGAGAGAGAGAGAGGGGTCAATAATGAGTGTCGGATTTGGTAAAAAAATTGGTAATTGCTAATTTGGTAGGTCAGGCTTATTTTTCTTTGAATATAGGTTTCGCAATGGTTAGGATGTTTTACGAATAAACTTGTATAAAAGTGGACTTTACGTGGCATTTCTGCAACTTATTAAAAACGACTACATATCATAGGTGTGTCTGTTGTTCACAGGCTCATCTGACCTCTCATTGGCTAGAATGGTCCCACCTGACCTCGTCTCCTTCCGCCGACCTTCCATCTATAGATCATCTTTGATCCTAATAAGTAATCGCCTATTCAAACAAAGGCCAGTTAAAAGGACTGATTGATATGATTATAACAGAACAAGACAGATGGAGGAGGAGAGTTTACAGTCAGAAAACGACTGTCCCAGTAAATCTCGGAGAACATTAATACTGAGGTCATCATAATGCAGCATATCAGGCTGGCTGGTGACTCATGCATATTTAAAAGCAATTCGACACGAGCAGTTAAGGATTTAAGACTAAAACAGTTAAAGATTTAGGAAGGGGAAGAAAGAAAATAAAAAAACAACAGGTGGCAGCTTTAAAAAGTTACAATACAACCCCGTCTTTGCGAGACGTCAATTCTCTATAAACATGTTATACCCTAGTTTGAACCAGTTGAGGGCCCAATTAATTTACATAGTTATCACACACCTGTGCAAGTTGACTGTGTGCTCTCAACCACATACATATAAATAGACTGTTATTAAAACAAACCTCACTAACACGTGTACATTCCCGCACGTGTACTGTGCATGCATAAACACACTCAATATTTCTTATATTTTGAAGAAAAATCATTGTGTCTTGTAAATATGTCCCTGGCATGTTCCTGTGGAAAGCATTTTTACTTAGAAATTCTTGAAAACAGAAGCATGTCAATTAGAAGAACTTAAACAAACAAATGGACACAGCTACACACACACACACACACACAAGTAATGAAGCCTGAAAAAAACACGCACGGAATGTTGTGTTTTTCTGTCTGAAGGTTGTTGTTATCTGAAGGTTCTTGTTTACCAAAGGATAACTTGTTATTTGCTTGAACAGTGTCATTTCACAAAAAGAGGATTGCTAATAAGGTGTCGTTTATGTGAGAAAGGTTGTCGTTGCTGCGACAGACCCATGGTAATGCTCCATTCCCACCTAGGTGGGGAAACCTAACTAGTCGCAGGAATAGTAATTTACCCCATAATACAAAAAATCTGGAGGGAACTATTTAGTCATCTTATGACAGCTTTCTGGGAACTGGTGTAATGTAATGAGGAAGGGACAAACTATTCACACAAAAGTGTCATTAGAAAGTAAATATGAAAATAGGAATTTAAGTCATGGATAGCTTTTTTAAATATATATATTTATTTTTTTTCAACCCACTTCAAAACAAAATGTTAGGTAAATAAGCATTCTTCATGCACACAGGATGATTATTTCCCAGAGGCGGGAAGAAAACCTTTTGGTCCAGTGGTGATTATGAAAATTATTATGGAGATTAGATTACATTTTTAATCTCTGTCTGTTTTCTCCCCCGAAATCAAAGGTTAACCTTCCCTTTAACACCACACAGGTTTAAAACAAAAAATCCTAAAATATCCTAAAATATGCTAAAATATCCTAAATTATGCTTTCATGATCAACAGTAAGTATACCTGGCAGAGTAGTAATGGACAAGAATGAGAATGGACGGCCATGTTGGCGTTTTGTCTCTTTTGTTACTTCTAATAACGGATAGTTCATCCCTGGTCTAATAATATCTCTCCATGCTAAACAAGGAAGTAAAGGAAGTGAGAGTTGTGATAGGTCAAACAGCTCGAGGAGTGTGTTGGTAAACAACTATCACCACAGCTTTCATTACCGTTGCGCCTGCTAGGAATAACATTGACATTTCTTCTCTTCCAACTGTCTATGTCAAGTTTCCAAAACTTGTGTCCTTCTGTCTTGTGACCTATTCATCTTAATTTTAAGCAGAATACGATTACCTGAGCGCTTTAGTATTGGACATTAAAACAATCTCTTTACATTGTTTGTATAAGCAACAAATAGAGAGTTACAGCATGTGGTTATGAATTACCCATGGAGAATTATACAACGATATTAGCCCTTAAGGAGCCAGAGCATCAGGGTGACAAAGTATTCCCTGACAACTCAGCCACAAAGGACCACTGACACACACACACACACACACACACACACACACACACACACACACAATCCCTCTGGCACACTGGCCTGTCTCCTGCTCTGACACACATGTCATTTCAGTGATGTTTCAGTGGGTGCACTGCACACGCCCACCATACCCAGAAGAGGCTGGGGGAATCGGGCTAGATTAACATCCATGTGGTACGATCTGTCTATGTGTGATGGTCTCCTAGCTCTTACCAGGCTCCTCCATGTGGGCTATGATCCAGTTGAAGGCCATTTCAGGGCCCATGTTCCCTGTGTAGTAAACGGCCTTCCGACAGGCCTCCAGAGGGAAGCCCATCTCCGCCAGCTGCATCGCCGCCGACTCGTCTATATCTGGGGCTGAGAACAAGCAAAAAGCAACCACTATCTTAGCCAGAGCTTACGAATCAAAAACTCTCTAACAATAAACAACCTGCCCCACAAAAAAAAGTTGTATTTTTTGCGAGTAGGCAAGTTACGAGGAGGTTGCATCAGCTGTTGGGTTTGTGTCGTCAGGCTATTATCGTCATTACTATAGAACTCAGAATAACAGTTGTTCCCTTATATCGTCATTACTGCAGAACTCAGAATAACAGTTGTTCCCTTATATCGTCATTACTGCAGAACTAAGAATAACAGTTGTTCCCTTATATCGTCATTACTGCAGAACTCAGAATAACAGTTGTTCCCTTATATCGTCATTACTGCAGAACTCAGAATAACAGTTGTTCCCTTATATCGTCATTACTGCAGAACTCAGAATAACAGTTGTTCCCTTATATCGTCATTACTGCAGAACTCAGAATAACAGTTGTTCCCTTATATCATCATTACTGCAGAACTCAGAATAACAGTTGTTCCCTTATATCGTCATTACTGTAGAACTCAGAATAACAGTTGTTCCCTTATATCGTCATTACTACAGAACTCAGAATAACAGTTGTTCCCTTATATCGTCATTACTGCAGAACTCAGAATAACAGTTGTTCCCTTATATCGTCATTACTGCAGAACTCAGAATAACAGTTGTTCCCTTATATCGTCATTACTGCAGAACTCAGAATAACAGTTGTTCCCTTATATCGTCATTACTGCAGAACTCAGAATAACAGTTGTTCCCTTATATCGTCATTACTGTAGAACTCAGAATAACAGTTGTTCCCTTATATCGTCATTACTGCAGAACTCAGAATAACAGCTGTTCCCTTATATCGTCATTACTACAGAACTCAGAATAACAGTTGTTCCCTTATATCGTCATTACTGCAGAACTCAGAATAACAGCTGTTCCCTTATATCGTCATTACTGCAGAACTCAGAATAACAGTTGTTCCCTAGTTGTAAATCTTTGCTTTGGGTTAGATACCATATATATATACATATATATATATATATACACACACACACACAAGGGTATGATGGAATACTTACAATCTGAGGAATTCATTGAGTCATCTGAAAAGTAAAGCGAAGAAGTGATTATTTTCCAGGTACAACATAAATATGTATTTTTGACTAGCTAAATCCAACAGTGTAGTATACAGCATCAAACCTAATAGATAAATTCTCTCAATATGTGGTAACAGGGACCTGAACAGCGTCCTTACAATTCAGGTCACACTTGAGTTTTAATAGCAAATGTTGTGCCACTGAAAACAAGTATTGACTATTATAGCTCAAAGGCGGTAAACTTATTTGTACTGTTTTTTTTTCTCTATTAAAAACTGATGTACCGTATGGTAAATCAATGCTAAATCCGTAAAGCTAATTGATGGGAAATGATGCATTTCAAGGTTTTAAAAAAAATAAACTTGCAAATCAATCAGAAGCCCTTAGGCGTTGTCCCGAGACAGAAATGTAATGAATATCTATTGATACAGGTCCAGGGACATGGGCTGGTGTTTAATATATGATTTTTGAAGCTGCTCTGACAAAGGCTACATAAATCCCAAAAGCCTTATAAACAACATTGTGAATCACTATTTGTATTATGTAGGTAGGACGGTCGGACACCTCCCTCAAAGATAGGATATAAGATAGTCAAGAAAACAAATCTCCAACTGCTTTGTTCAGTTTTCAGCTACAAGTCCATAAGACGAGATCTCATATGAACGTTTTCAAAAATCACTCCATTGAAAAACACCTCTAGGGTCCCCTTGGGCATTACCCCAAAAAAGCAACACTTTAGGTAGGGGGGAAGACAATCTTTTGGTTATACTCGTCTGTTGAAATAAAAGAGTTAGAACTTTTAAAGCCTGAGTCACAGATTAAAATCAGTTGAGCTGACAGTTTTAAGTCATCCATCTAGCAAGAGGGCAATATTTTATTAATGTAATAGTGTACTCGCTCCAGAAAGCTATGACCTTTGGCTTTCACCTGGAATTGTTTATTTATGTCTGAGAAAACAACTTTTTAACCCATATGATCTAGTACACAATAAAAGTATAATACAATATATACAGATATGATGTTAAGATAAAGAAATTTAAAAAACATTGTTAATGAATAAGCTTTTCCATTCTTTATAACTATGTCCATATATAGTTAAAATCTGTTTTAGGAACATCTACCCAAGATATTTCACCTTCTTTATTACTTTCCCAAACATACATTAGTGATGGTCAAAATCTGTTACATTTACGAACGTCTGAATCAACAGCGTGCCGTCCTGTAGACAAGGAGAGAAAGGCTAAGTTAAAGGGCTCCATTTTGTCGTTCTGAGCATATGCAATGTGTCTGCCTCCGAAAATGTTTGACTTCCACACAAAAATGTCTTAGTTATTTTAGGTTTAAGGAAGTGTGTAGATCAGATTCTTTCATCGTAGAGCTATGAACATTGTGTGTATTTATATCTGCCTGCTCGAGACAAATTCAGCCATGTCTTTGCCATGTAAAGCGTTCAAGCTGGATAGATGTTTTTATAATGACCGCCCATTGGACGTAACGTTGCAGTGAAGTGATATAAATGGATGTAATGATGAGGCTGACCACCAGAGGGAGGAAAATACACGTTTATTCGACAGAGGATGTTTACAAGGTCCTAGCAAGGTCTGGATGGCTGTCTTCTGACTTATAAAACGGTGGGAAATCAATCAAATAAGGCATGTAAACATATAGATATTTTTCTAAGTAATTCTAGAGCCTGATGTCGGGGACTTTCAGCTTAAGAGATTCTCAACAAGGTTGAGGCATCTTCAACAAGACAGCCATTGCAACAACAGAGCACTACAGAGTTATTTTTATTGTTTGCCTGGAGCACATTTCAAGTGTTTTGGGGTTTAGGACTGTACAGCACATAATGTGCCTGGTACCTGCTAAAATATTAACAGTGCACTGTTGCTAAATCCATCCAAAACAACCGAATCTGAAGGAAGAATGGAGATAAAGATCACAAAGAGAGTAGACGGGCATACTGAGCACATCGACTACAAAGAGTCTGGTGAGACGGATGACAACGTGTGACAGATTTAGCTTGCCCCAAACACCAGCTTTCCTTTAGGACCAAGACCATTGGTCAGAAAGTCAAGGCCTGCTTCCACCCGGCACACCTGAAAGTGATCCTTACCTCTGGTGTCTTCAGGCAGGACGATTGGGGGGGTGAGGTCAGGGAGCTCTTCCTCTCCTGCCTGCAGCCCTGTGCCCCGGAGTCGAGACAGGTCCAGGAAGTCTGGTACGTCTATGGACAGATCTGTGGAACAACAGTAGGTCAGAGGTCAAACAACTAGGATGTGTTCATAAGGCACCAAACGGACAAACAGGGAGGGACTACTGGAATTTGTCCAATAATCATTTTAGTTCTCTGTTGCAAAACGTTTTTGGTTGTGTGTCCATATAAATGCAACACAGATATTCTACTACAGAATGGACTGGAAGAGGAGAAAACCAGACTGGAGAGGACTTGGGCATGAAGATTCCAGCGAATTACACATGACCAAACTGATAGCTTTCATGTTCACCACTAGAGCCACAGTACCAAACACAAGATGTAGTGTATCAGTATCAGAGAACATAGGTAGGTGTTCAAGGCATATTCCATCTGTACTGTACAGGTAGCCCTGCACCACGGCACTCAGCTTCATATTAAACACATGGAAACATCATAAGATCAAGAGCCACGAATCTCAAAGAAACCAGACTTTTTTAATACTTCAGTCGAGTAAGATGAAAAACAGATGAAAAACAGGTCTCAATTGTCAATGGCACGATGCAAGAGTAACCTCCTGCTTATAAATAGTTAACCTTCTTCAATCCTTTGCATTTTAATTTGGGAGTATTTAAAAAAAAACACAGGTAGAGCAAGAGCTCTAACCGTTTTTTCTCAGGGCAATGCATCGTCTTCTAGCCTGGATCCAAACTAAATAGTTCCGTTTTACTTAATGAAATCAGTCTTCAGTTCAGTTTGGATCCAGACTGTCTTGTCTGTGTCCTCAGTGGACCTCAGAGAAACACTGTGACAGCGCCCTCTGCTGGGGATCCACAGAACTTACTTAATAATAGGCTACAAGGAGAGAGTGTATTCTAGGCCTTCAATGAAAAACCATAAAATCCCTTAATATAATTTTACAATACGGGTAGACACAAAAGTTAAAACATAAATCAGCATCCTCTTGGTACTAGTGAAAATCTTGGATGCAGACAAGACAAACCATTTGTGGAGAGACATCAAGTTCTCTTACTCACCTAATTTCTTTGGAACCCAGTCAACCCCAAATGTGAATTTCTTAATCTGCACTACCAGATACTCTGGGAAGGAGGCGAAACGGGAAGTCCTGGAAAGAGGAGAATAGTAAAGAAAAATATTTTAAAGAAGAAATATCTTTCACAAATTTACAAGATTAAAAACTTAAAAAAGATTAAAAACTTTTAAAATCCTCCTAGTTTACATACTATGTACCAATATATCAGCTTTAATATTGCAGATAGATTGTGGCTTCTATCAATGTAATTGTCTGTATGTTACAGTGCAAAATAACTTGCAGGTGCAGGGTACAAAAAGCAAAGGCATGAAAGAAATATCCCCACACACTGCTGAAACTGAGGGAATGTTCAATAGTGTGTGGCATTGACTTTTCTTCAAGGCCTTAGACCAGGACATTTTCTTACTTGACTCCAGCTGACTTGGCCTGCAGTGCTGAGCTCCAGAAGTCGGGGACGTTCTCTGGCTCTGTGAAGGCCTGCAGGCACGCTGTGAAGGGGATCCGGGCCCTCACAGGCTCTGGAGGGGCTCTCATGTTCTCCTCTGCCTCTCTTCGCTTGGCCTCATACGCTATCAGCTCCTCTGTCACACAAACACAAAGCTATTTAACAAACTCTACTGAAATGCTGTTGTTGTCGACAGACTGATTGGATTTTAGTGATTGTAGTCAAGGACCAAAAGGCTCCTTAACAGCTTCTACCCCCAAGCCATAAGACTGCTGAACAATTAATCAAATGGCCACCC
Organism: Oncorhynchus clarkii lewisi; assembly: GCF_045791955.1. Taxonomy (NCBI): domain Eukaryota; kingdom Metazoa; phylum Chordata; class Actinopteri; order Salmoniformes; family Salmonidae; genus Oncorhynchus; species Oncorhynchus clarkii. The sequence goes on from NC_092147.1 coordinate 8,714,694, forward strand.
GGACTATTTACATTGACCCCCCCCCCCCCCCCCCTTTGTTTTTACACTGCTGCTACTCACCGTTTATTATCTATGCATAGTCACTTCACCCCTACCTGTACAAATTACCTCGACAAACCTGTACCCCCACACAATGACTCAGTTCCGGTACCCCCAGTATATAGCCTTGTTATTGTTATTTTATTGGGTTATTTTTTATACATTTTTTAAAACTTTCGTTTATTTAGTAAATATTTTCTTAACTCTATTTCTTGAACTACATTGTTGGTTAAAACCTCTACAGGATTTGTGTGTCCCCTGCAGGACGGTTGAGCTAACGAAGGCTAATGTGATTAGCATAAGGTTGTGACAAAAACAATTCACAGGACATAGTCATATCTGATATGTGCAGAAAGCTTAAATTCTTGTTAATCTAACTGCACTGTCCAATTTACAGTAGGTATTAAAGTGAAAGAATAACATGCTATTGTTTGAGGAGAGTGCACAATTATCAACTTGAAAATGTATTAATAAACAAATTAGGCACATTTGGGCAGTCTGGATACAACATTTTGAATAGAAATGCAATGAAATAGATTGGATCAGTCTAAAACTTTGCACATACACTGCTGCCATCTAGTGGCCAAAATCTAAATTGTCCCTAGATTCCTCAGTCATATATTGGCCTTTCTCTTGCATTTCAAAGATGAAAAAAAGCACGTTTTTTTCTTTGTATTATCTTTTACCAGATCAAATGCGTTATATTCCTCTACATTAATTTCACATTTCCAAAAACTTCAAAGTGTTTCCTTTCAAATGGTATGAAGATTATGCATTTCCTTGCTTCAGATCCTGACCTACAAGCAGTTAGATTTGAGTGTCATTTTAGGCAAGAATTGAAAAAAAGATTTAAGGGCTTGTAAGTAAGCATTTCACGGTAAGGTCTACTACACCTGTTGTATTCGGCGCATGTGACAAATAAAATTAGATTTTTATATAGAACATCTTGAAATGCCTTTGTTTTCCCAACAGTGAGGTATCAGTTATGTGTTAGAATCTATACTAGGCAGTATTGAGCATTTAAAAACACAAACACCCACCCCACTATTGCATACCGAGATATCGATCCTCCATGCCATTTGAAGAGGAGGGCCGTGGGGGGAAGCAAGCAGCCCTGCTGGTTCTCATGGGGCCGGGCCAGCTGCCGGTGGGACCTTACCTCTGTTGGAGGCAGCCTCCATGGGGGCCGGGAGCTGCATCAGGTAGTCCACCTTCTGGTTGTAGCACACCTTCTGCGTCTGGCAGCACTGCACACGCTCCTCCACCAGGTAGCGGAAGACATCACTGGGGTTCTCTGAGCCAGCACTGTTTCTCTGGAGAGAGGAAGGAGAGAGAGAGAGAGAGAGCAAGCGAGCGAGAGGAAGGAAGGAGAGAGAGCGATTGAGAGGAAGGAGAGAGAGCGAAGGAAGGAGGGAGAGAGCGAGGAAGGAGGGAGAGAGAGGAAGGAGGGAGAGAGCGAGGAAGGAGAGCGAGGAAGGAGGGAGAGAGTGAGCGAGAGTGAGGAAGGAGAGAGCGAGCGAGGAAGGAGGGAGAGAGCGAGGAAGGAGAGAGGGAGCGAGGAAGGAGGGAGAGAGCGAGGAAGGAGGGAGAGAGCGAGGAAGGAGGGAGAGAGTGAGCGAGAGTGAGGATGGAGAGAGAGAGAGCGAGGGGAAGGAAGGAAAGAGAGAATATACTGGATATCAAGCTATGCTATTGAATTTCCAGTTAAAAAAGGGTTTGGAAATGTAACTGTTTCAATCGCATTTGAACATCAGGAGAATATTGTGACTTTCATTAATTGCATGTATGTTTGAACAGAAACAATATGCATCAACTTATACACTCCTCAATTATCACAAGAGGAACCATGCCAAGATTTATTTCTTATATTTCATCTTTATTTAACCAGGTAGACTAGTTGAGAACAAGTTCTCATTTACAACTGCGACCTGGTCAAGATAAAGCAAAGCAGTGCGACACAAACAACAACACAGAGTTACACATAAACAAACGTACAGTCAATAACACAATAGAAAAATATGTATACAATGTGTCCAAACGAAGTAAGGAGGTAAGGCAATAAATAGGCCATAGTAACGAAGTAATTACAATTTAGCAAATGAACACTGGAGTGATAGATGTGCAAGTGGAAATACTGGTGTACAGATTACTGTACAATTACATACAGTTAAAACTCCTGAAGAAAGACAGATGGAAACATATCAAACTGAAACAGAAAGAGGTACGCAGCTGTTTACTGGGGACTAAAATGTGTTTGTTGTGTTAATTTGAGGACTCATGGGGCAATGGGTCTTGAATTAAACCATTTGACTCGTATTGGGTGTCAAAGCAGCAGCTTTTCTATTCTAAGAAGTTACAGAAATACTCAGGTTATAATTTTACTCCCAACACCATTGAAGTATTCCAGCCGGCTGTCTGGCAGGCAGACCCAGGGCTAAACATGCTGATGGAAGGCTACTGTAAGACTGCCTATTAGTTTTTACATGTTTTTAAATGGAACCTTTATTTAACCTTTATTTAACTAGGCAAGTCAGTTAAGAACTAATTCTTATTTACAACGACGGCCTACCCCGGCCAAACCCGGACGACGCTGGGCCAATTGTGCGCCGCCCTATGGGACTCCCAATCACGGCCGGTTGTGAAACAGCCTGGAATCAAACCAGGGACTGTAATGACACCTCTTGAACTGAGATGCAGTGCCATAGACCGCTGCGCCACTCGGGTGCGCCCATCTCTGTCCAACCGACTCAGTTCCTCCACGCAGGTTAAGAACAGCTGAATATCACCACAGATAATACAACTCTATTAACATTCATGGAAGAAACGTCTGATCGTAAAAGGTGTTCTGAAGCTGAGAGAAAACTGTTGATTTTTTTTACTTACATTAACATGAAGTAGGCTTGTTAGCTCCTGTTTAGCATCTTACTTTACATTACCTTCCTGCTCCAAGTTTTTTATTTTTATTATCTGTTATTCAGAACATCGCCACAAATGACTAAAACATAAACGATACATAGTAAGTCTAGTAAAATGATTTTGGATCAATTGTTTTGTTGCGTCAAGGACAAGAGCAGAGAAAATGGCAGGTTTCGAGTATAAGTGTGGACAACAAGCAAAATAGGAAGCATTATCAGGCCTGTGTAACCGATAGATAGATAGGTCTAAATGTAACCTGGTTAAGAAAGTCACTTCAGAGCACAAGTGTGTCTGCCAGGCCGAGGGGACATCGTCCCGTCCCTCCTCCCCTCCAGTATATTCTATACAAACTGAAAAACCAGTACACTCTGTAGTGCAGATTCTGTACAAACTGAAAAGCCAGTACACTCTGTATAATCTGTAGTGCAGATTCTGTACTAACTGAAAAACCAGTACACACTGTAGTGCAGATTCTGTACTAACTGAAAAGCCAGTACACACTGTAGTGCAGATTCTGTACTAACTGAAAAGCCAGTACACTCTGTATAATCTGTAGTGCAGATTCTGTACTAACTGAAAAGCCAGTACACTCTGTATAATCTGTAGTGCAGATTCTGTACTAACTGAAAAGCCAGTACACTCTGTATAATCTGTAGTGCAGATTCTGTACAAACTGAAAAGCCAGTACACACTCTATAATCTGTAGTGCAGATTCTGTACTAACTGAAAAACCAGTACACACTGTAGTGCAGATTCTGTACTAACTGAAAAGCCAGTACACACTCTATAATCTGTAGTGCAGATTCTGTACTAACTGAAAAGCCAGTACACTCTGTATAATCTGTAGTGCAGATTCTGTACTAACTGAAAAGCCAGTACACACTCTATAATCTGTAGTGCAGATTCTGTACTAACTGAAAAGCCAGTACACACTCTATAATCTGTAGTGCAGATTCTGTACTAACTGAAAAGCCAGTACACACTCTATAATCTGTAGTGCAGATTCTGTACTAACTGAAAAGCCAGTACACACTCTATAATCTGTAGTGCAGATTCTGTACTAACTGAAAAGCCAGTACACTCTGTATAATCTGTAGTGCAGATTCTGTACAAACTGAAAAGCCAGTACACACTCTATAATCTGTAGTGCAGATTCTGTACTAACTGAAAAGCCAGTACACACTCTATAATCTGTAGTGCAGATTCTGTACTAACTGAAAAGCCAGTACACACTCTATAATCTGTAGTGCAGATTCTGTACTAACTGAAAAGCCAGTACACACTCTATAATCTGTAGTGCAGATTCTGTACTAACTGAAAAGCCAGTACACACTGTAGTGCAGATTCTGTACTAACTGAAAAGCCAGTGCTGATTGATACAATTGACGGTTATGAGCCTTTTGTTGAACACCAGTGAATTTGTTTGCCAATTGCTGTACCTCTGCAACAATGGTATACTGTATACACCCCTACATGCCTTTCGAGTAGGTTAACTCACTACTACTTATTGATATGAAGCCATACACACATACACACCTCGACCAGGTTGATGAGGTGCAGGAAGAACTCGTGTGCGTCTTGCTGTCTGTTGGAGGAGAACTCGGGGTGGCCCTTGCTGACCATGGCTTTGAACATCTTGGGAGAGATGCCCTTCGACTGGTGCTGCAATGAGAAACCAAGTACAACTTGTCTATTTCTGTGGTTATGAGAGCGGTGACAACAGTGTAATGTCTAATCCGTGCTGTACCTAAACCCACTGACAGCTCTACAGCCACAGTGCATAATGAGGCACTGGGCACAAGGAAGCATACTGGCAGTAACCCTCAAGATCCTTTCCCCACTAAACAAACATTCATACTGGCAGTAACCCTCAAGATCCTTTCCCCACAAAACAAACATTCATACTGGCAGTAATCCTCAAGATCCTTTCCCCACTAAACAAACATGCATACTGGCAGTAACCCTCAAGATCCTTTCCCCACTAAACAAACATGCATACTGGCAGTAATCCTCAAGATCCTTTCCCCACTAAACAAACATGCATACTGGCAGTAACCCTCAAGATCCTTTCCCCACTAAACAAACATGCATACTGGCAGTAATCCTCAAGATCCTTTCCCCACTAAACAAACATGCATACTGGCAGTAATCCTCAAGATCCTTTCCCCACTAAACAAACATGCATACTGGCAGTAATCCTCAAGATCCTTTCCCCACTAAACAAACATGCATACTGGCAGTAACCCTCAAGATCCTTTCCCCACTAAACAAACATGCATACTGGCAGTAACCCTCAAGATCCTTTCCCCACTAAACAAACATGCATACTGGCAGTAATCCTCAAGATCCTTTCCCCACTAAACAAACATGCATACTGGCAGTAACCCTCAAGATCCTTTCCCCACTAAACAAACATGCATACTGGCAGTAATCCTCAAGATCCTTTCCCCACTAAACAAACATGCATACTGGCAGTAATCCTCAAGATCCTTTCCCCACTAAACAAACATGCATACTGGCAGTAACCCTCAAGATCCTTTCCCCACTAAACAAACATGCATACTGGCAGTAACCCTCAAGATCCTTTCCCCACTAAACAAACATGCATACTGGCAGTAACCCTCAAGATCCTTTCCCCACAAAACAAACATTCATACTGGCAGTAACCCTCAAGATCCTTTCCCCACTAAACAAACATGCATACTGGCAGTAACCCTCAAGATCCTTTCCCCACAAAACAAACATTCATACTGGCAGTAACCCTCAAGATCCTTTCCCCACTAAACAAACATGCATACTGGCAGTAATCCTCAAGATCCTTTCCCCACTAAACAAACATGCATACTGGCAGTAATCCTCAAGATCCTTTCCCCACTAAACAAACATGCATACTGGCAGTAATCCTCAAGATCCTTTCCCCACTAAACAAACATGCATACTGGCAGTAACCCTCAAGATCCTTTCCCCACTAAACAAACATGCATACTGGCAGTAACCCTCAAGATCCTTTCCCCACTAAACAAACATGCATACTGGCAGTAATCCTCAAGATCCTTTCCCCACTAAACAAACATGCATACTGGCAGTAACCCTCAAGATCCTTTCCCCACTAAACAAACATGCATACTGGCAGTAATCCTCAAGATCCTTTCCCCACTAAACAAACATGCATACTGGCAGTAACCCTCAAGATCCTTTCCCCACTAAACAAACATGCATACTGGCAGTAACCCTCAAGATCCTTTCCCCACTAAACAAACATGCATACTGGCAGTAACCCTCAAGATCCTTTCCCCACTAAACAAACATTCATACTGGCAGTAACCCTCAAGATCCTTTCCCCACTAAACAAACATGCATACTGGCAGTAACCCTCAAGATCCTTTCCCCACTAAACAAACATGCATACTGGCAGTAATCCTCAAGATCCTTTCCCCACTAAACAAACATGCATACTGGCAGTAACCCTCAAGATCCTTTCCCCACTAAACAAACATGCATACTGGCAGTAACCCTCAAGATCCTTTCCCCACTAAACAAACATGCATACTGGCAGTAACCCTCAAGATCCTTTCCCCACTAAACAAACATGCATACTGGCAGTAACCCTCAAGATCCTTTCCCCACTAAACAAACATGCATACTGGCAGTAACCCTCAAGATCCTTTCCCCACTAAACAAACATGCATACTGGCAGTAACCCTCAAGATCCTTTCCCCACAAAACAAACATGCATACTGGCAGTAATCCTCAAGATCCTTTCCCCACTAAACAAACATGCATACTGGCAGTAACCCTCAAGATCCTTTCCCCACTAAACAAACATGCATACTGGCAGTAACCCTCAAGATCCTTTCCCCACTAAACAAACATGCATACTGGCAGTAACCCTCAAGATCCTTTCCCCACTAAACAAACATTCATACTGGCAGTAACCCTCAAGATCCTTTCCCCACTAAACAAACATGCATACTGGCAGTAACCCTCAAGATCCTTTCCCCACTAAACAAACATGCATACTGGCAGTAATCCTCAAGATCCTTTCCCCACTAAACAAACATGCATACTGGCAGTAACCCTCAAGATCCTTTCCCCACTAAACAAACATGCATACTGGCAGTAACCCTCAAGATCCTTTCCCCACTAAACAAACATGCATACTGGCAGTAACCCTCAAGATCCTTTCCCCACTAAACAAACATGCATACTGGCAGTAACCCTCAAGATCCTTTCCCCACTAAACAAACATGCATACTGGCAGTAACCCTCAAGATCCTTTCCCCACTAAACAAACATGCATACTGGCAGTAACCCTCAAGATCCTTTCCCCACTAAACAAACATGCATACTGGCAGTAACCCTCAAGATCCTTTCCCCACTAAACAAACATGCATACTGGCAGTAACCCTCAAGATCCTTTCCCCACTAAACAAACATGCATACTGGCAGTAATCCTCAAGATCCTTTCCCCACTAAACAAACATGCATACTGGCAGTAACCCTCAAGATCCTTTCCCCACTAAACAAACATGCATACTGGCAGTAACCCTCAAGATCCTTTCCCCACTAAACAAACATTCATACTGGCAGTAACCCTCAAGATCCTTTCCCCACTAAACAAACATGCATACTGGCAGTAACCCTCAAGATCCTTTCCCCACTAAACAAACATGCATACTGGCAGTAATCCTCAAGATCCTTTCCCCACTAAACAAACATGCATACTGGCAGTAACCCTCAAGATCCTTTCCCCACTAAACAAACATGCATACTGGCAGTAACCCTCAAGATCCTTTCCCCACTAAACAAACATGCATACTGGCAGTAACCCTCAAGATCCTTTCCCCACTAAACAAACATGCATACTGGCAGTAACCCTCAAGATCCTTTCCCCACTAAACAAACATGCATACTGGCAGTAACCCTCAAGATCCTTTCCCCACTAAACAAACATGCATACTGGCAGTAACCCTCAAGATCCTTTCCCCACTAAACAAACATGCATACTGGCAGTAACCCTCAAGATCCTTTCCCCACTAAACAAACATGCATACTGGCAGTAATCCTCAAGATCCTTTCCCCACTAAACAAACATGCATACTGGCAGTAACCCTCAAGATCCTTTCCCCACTAAACAAACATGCATACTGGCAGTAACCCTCAAGATCCTTTCCCCACTAAACAAACATGCATACTGGCAGTAACCCTCAAGATCCTTTCCCCACTAAACAAACATGCATACTGGCAGTAACCCTCAAGATCCTTTCCCCACTAAACAAACATGCATACTGGCAGTAACCCTCAAGATCCTTTCCCCACTAAACAAACATGCATACTGGCAGTAACCCTCAAGATCCTTTCCCCACTAAACAAACATGCATACTGGCAGTAACCCTCAAGATCCTTTCCCCACTAAACAAACATGCATACTGGCAGTAACCCTCAAGATCCTTTCCCCACTAAACAAACATGCATACTGGCAGTAACCCTCAAGATCCTTTCCCCACTAAACAAACATGCATACTGGCAGTAACCCTCAAGATCCTTTCCCCACTAAACAAACATGCATACTGGCAGTAACCCTCAAGATCCTTTCCCCACTAAACAAACATGCATACTGGCAGTAACCCTCAAGATCCTTTCCCCACTAAACAAACATGCATACTGGCAGTAACCCTCAAGATCCTTTCCCCACTAAACAAACATGCATACTGGCAGTAACCCTCAAGATCCTTTCCCCACTAAACAAACATGCATACTGGCAGTAACCCTCAAGATCCTTTCCCCACTAAACAAACATGCATACTGGCAGTAACCCTCAAGATCCTTTCCCCACTAAACAAACATGCATACTGGCAGTAACCCTCAAGATCCTTTCCCCACTAAACAAACATGCATACTGGCAGTAACCCTCAAGATCCTTTCCCCACTAAACAAACATGCAATCTGCAGGAAATCCAGAGGGTCTTTACATGGGGGTGTTAGATGAATCATATATCGCACAACAGTTGGTGCTGTAGTGTAGTCAAATCAAATCAAATGTATTTATATAGCCCTTGGTACATCAGCTGATATCTCAAAGTGCTGTACAGAAACCCAGCCTAAAACCCCAAACAGCAAGCAATGCAGGTGTCCCTGTATGTCTGTAATCTGTATACTAAATACTTCAGGATTCAGGACTGTATTGGTCAGATTGGATTAGCAACAATTCACACTGCTCATGCAAGACAAGTTGATATGCAGCAGCTAGTATCTATGCAGTGAAAAATGTCAAAATGGCACTACATTTGCTACCTGAATAGACAATACTTTGTAACACAATTGGGTTGTTATTGCAGCATGTATGGGGCATCTAAGACAATCAAATCTCAAAACGTTAGCTTCAGTTTATACTATAAATAGAAAATACAATGTCCACGTTAATGGAACTAGTTATACTACTAAGAGTTACAACCCCAAAATCATTTGGGAAAGATATTGGGTTATGAAATTGAAGACATGCAACACACTGTCAAAACTACAAGGTACTCAAAATATGAGCAACAATGAATATTGCCACAGAGAATTCATATTTCTACAAGTCCCCTCCCCTCCCTTCCCCATTCTCCAGGCAACGGTGTTCCACGCAGATGTCTGGGTGTGTCCAAACCTGGCCCTAACCTGAATGCAGACTCCTCATTATATTACACTGGCATTACTAGATGAAAATCTAGCAGCTGAATAATGAATGGAGAAGAACAGGACAGTTCTTTCCCCTGCTTATCTGGCAACACAAAAGAAATACGTTCTGATCTCCCAAGTTGCCCGTTTGTAATTTTTCCCAGATAAGGAGCTGGACATGCCCAGTCTAATACCTTGTATTCTTCTCTCATCACCTGTTCAATGAGCTCGGATTTCATTGGTGGTTTGGAGTACAGGCCTGAGAGAAGTCCGTGGCCCAGTTTAGCCCTGGAAGACAAACAAAAACAAAAGGACACCAATATAACTAGTGACAAACTTGGCTAACCCATGGTACCTGTCCTAATACACAAGAAAGCATTGTAATAGGGTGCCTGTCCTAATACACAAGAAAGCATTGTAATAGGGTGCCTGTCCTAATACACAAGAAAGCATTGTAATAGGGTGCCTGTCCTAATACACAAGAAAGCATTGTAATAGGGTGCCTGTCCTAATACACAAGAAAGCATTGTAATAGTGTGCCTGTCCTAATACACAAGAAAGCATTGTAATAGGGTACCTGTCCTAATACACAAGAAAGCATTGTAATAGCGTGCCTGTCCTAATACACAAGAAAGCATTGTAATAGCGTGCCTGTCCTAATACACAAGAAAGCATTGTAATAGGGTGCCTGTCCTAATACACAAGAAAGCATTGTAATAGGGTGCCTGTCCTAATACACAAGAAAGCATTGTAATAGGGTGCCTGTCCTAATACACAAGAAAGCATTGTAATAGGGTGCCTGTCCTAATACACAAGAAAGCATTGTAATAGCGTGCCTGTCCTAATACACAAGAAAGCATTGTAATAGGGTGCCTGTCCTAATACACAAGAAAGCATTGTAATAGGGTGCCTGTCCTAATACACAAGAAAGCATTGTAATAGGGTGCCTGTCCTAATACACAAGAAAGCATTGTAATAGGGTGCCTGTCCTAATACACAAGAAAGCATTGTAATAGGGTGCCTGTCCTAATACACAAGAAAGCATTGTAATAGCGTGCCTGTCCTAATACACAAGAAAGCATTGTAATAGGGTGCCTGTCCTAATACACAAGAAAGCATTGTAATAGGGTGCCTGTCCTAATACACAAGAAAGCATTGTAATAGCATGCCTGTCCTAATACACAAGAAAGCATTGTAATAGCGTGCCTGTCCTAATACACAAGAAAGCATTGTAATAGCGTGCCTGTCCTAATACACAAGAAAGCATTGTAATAGCGTGCCTGTCCTAATACACAAGAAAGCATTGTAATAGTGTGCATGTCCTAATACACAAGAAAGCATTGTAATAGCATGCCTGTCCTAATACACAAGAAAGCATTGTAATAGCGTGCCTGTCCTAATACACAAGAAAGCATTGTAATAGGGTGCCTGTCCTAATACACAAGAAAGCATTGTAATAGCGTGCCTGTCCTAATACACAATAAAGCATTGTAATAGCGTGCCTGTCCTAATACACAAGAAAGCATTGTAATAGGGTGCCTGTCCTAATACACAAGAAAGCATTGTAATAGCGTGCCTGTCCTAATACACAATAAAGCATTGTAATAGCGTGCCTGTCCTAATACACAAGAAAGCATTGTAATAGCGTGCCTGTCCTAATACACAAGAAAGCATTGTAATAGCGTGCCTGTCCTAATACACAAGAAAGCATTGTAATAGCGTGCCTGTCCTAATACACAAGATAGCATTGTAATAGCGTGCCTGTCCTAATACACAAGAAAGCATTGTAATAGCGTGCCTGTCCTAATACACAAGAAAGCATTGTAATAGCGTGCCTGTCCTAATACACAAGAAAGCATTGTAATAGCTGTCAAAACTTGGCTAAGAACAAAAGCTCTTCGCCAATACCGTCTCCACCATCAACACACACAAAAGGAAAGCAATGAAATGATTGACCAACCAAAACACACATTACCTATATTACACATGCTTGCAGTGTAACGGCTACTCTAACTACTAACAGCTGCTAAGAACAAAATGGATTGGGCAACATCAGTGGTAAACAACTTCCTGATTTATGAGACAATCTGCATCAGATTAACATGGTGAAGGTCATTAACACGATCATGTTAACGCTGTAGCATTAAGACTTCCCTTCACTGGAACTAAGGGACCTAGCCCGAACCATGAAACACCCCAAAAATACCATTATTCCTCATCCACCAAACTTTACAGTTGGCAATATGCATTGGGGCAGGTAGGCTTCTCCTGGCATCCGCCAAACCCAGATTCGTCCGTCGGACTGCCAGATGGTGAAGCATGATTTACAGCATCACTCCAGAGAACACGTGTCCACTGCACCAGAGGAAAATGGCGCCCAGCATTACACCACTCCAGCCGACGCTTGGCATTGTGCATGGTGATCTTAGGAGGCTTGTGTGTGGCTTCTCGGCCATGGAAACACATTTCATAAAGCTCCCGACGAACAGTTAGATTTTTACGTGCTATGAGTTTCAGCACTCAGCGTTCCCGTTCTGTGAGCTTGTGTGGTATACTACTTCGCGGCTGAGCCGATGTTGCTCCTAGATATTTCCACTACACAATAAACAGCACATACAGTTGACCGGGGCAGCTCTAGCAGGGCAGACATTTGACAAACTGACATGTTGGAAAGGTGGCATCCTTTGACGGTGCCACGTCACTGAGCTATTCAGTAAGGCCATTCAACTGCAAATGTTTGTCTGTGGAGATTGCATGGCTGTGTTCTCAATTTTATACACCTGTCAGCAACGAATGGACTAATTTGAAGTTATGTCCACATACTTGTGTATATACAGTGTAGCTAGAAAATATTATGCTGGCATTGAGGGGCTTTTAGCGGCAAGTCAGCAATTATGTGAACCGGTCAGATGTTTGGAGGTGTGAGACAAGACCAGGGGATCATTCTGTCTCGAGGGCCACATCGGGATTTAAAAATTCAGTGGGAGGGCCACGCTGATTTTTTTTAGTTCGCCAAAGGCAGTTATTCGAAAATGTATAGGTCCATTATAATTTACTCAGCCTCCCCGGGCCCGCGGGCCAGATCCCTGGTCAAAACGCTGTACTGATGATAAGCAACATTATGCAAACTGTGTATTGACTCACATTTGTGTGCTGAAATCCGTGGTGGGGTCAAGAGGTGAGTAGTCATAGATCCTCTGTAGATTTCCAACATACCTAGAGATTCAAAAACAGACGCCAGACAGTACATTCAGTGCTACTGTAAAAGAGGGAAAATATGAGATTGAATACTACAGTCATCCACTCGTATTAGCCTGCTGTTCTCAGTACTGTAGGTATTGTTGTGCAATCACCACGTAATAACACCTTTAGGTCAAATGAGTCAGTTTTCCGTCATCAGCATCTATATTCGTCTTGTTGTAGGAGGGCTGAACATGACCCCCGCAGTGTCCTGACTTTGTATGTTTACTCTGGTCTATTCTAGAGGCCCCCCTCTCTATATATATCACACACACACACACACACACACACACACACACACACACACACACACACACACACACACACACACACACACACACACACGCGCGCGCCCCTCCCATATGCTAGTTATACTCACGCCCTCTGGAACTCTGGGATGCTGAAAAGAACCTGCATGGTGGTGCCCAGGTAGCAGCTGTTACCCAAGTTCTTGATGCCCGTGAAACCTGAGCCATACACCTCCTTCAGCTTCATGCCCGACTCCTGGATCACCTCCCACTCGCTGACCCGAGGCCGAACACTCTCTGTGTTGTCTGTGTTGAGGTGGCCATTTTCTGTTCCATTCTATTTCGACCAATGGAACAAAATGAGGGAGTAGAGGTTCAAAATAAAGGGGTCACATTAATCTAGACGTGGTTGATGTTATTCTAGGCTTACATTGATCTATGTGACATGGAAGTGGCTGTTTGAAAGTGTGCTGAACATCACAAATGTTACGTATTATTGAAAAAGGTAGAGTACAGACAAAATGAGAGCTTCTCAATCTTTCCTACAACGATGGCGAGACTTATACCTGCTGCATCTGTAGCATGTCTATTCCAAAATGTTGCAAGTGTTCGGATATGTGAGGGTCCAGGACTGCTTCTTCTTCATCAAATGAATATATATCTGAAACGGGGGTTGTTACTGGTCATCAAAAAAACAAGGGCCAAGGCCTCTTCATATTAATAGGATGGTTGTTACTTGTATAGATAGAATATGAATTTAATAGGATCTCTATGCTTCTACCAATGGAAAGGTTTAACCCAGATATGATGCGTTATTGTGTTAGATGAATGCATCAGCATTTACAATGTATTGTTGCATGTTTTCCCCAATATTAATCAATCAATCAAATTTTCTTATAAAGCCCTTCTTACATCAGCTGATGTCACAAAGTGCTGTACAGAAACCCAGCCTAAAACCCCAAACAGCAAGCAATGCAGGTGTAGAAGCACGGAAGCCCAATATGTGTCACTGACCTGCTCTGATGTCCAGTTGAACTGCCAGAGGAAGTGGGTACTGACCTGCTCCATCTGCGGTGATGTTGTCCAGTTTGACTGCCAGAGGAAGTGGGTACTGACCTGCTCCATCTGCGGTGATGTTGTCCAGTTTGACTGCCAGAGGAAGTGGGTACTGACCTGCTCCATCTGCGGTGATGTTGTCCAGTTTGACTGCCAGAGGAAGTGGGTACTGACCTGCTCCATCTGCGGTGATGTTGTCCAGTTTGACTGCCAGAGGAAGTGGGTACTGACCTGCTCCATCTGCAGTGATGTTGTCCAGTTTGACTGCCAGAGGAAGTGGGTACTGACCTGCTCCATCTGCGGTGATGTTGTCCAGTTTGACTGCCAGAGGGAAGTTGGTGTCTTTGTAGTGGTCCAGGGCGTGGCCGTTTCCTCCAGCACCGTCGAAGAACCACTTCCCACAAAGCACCGCTCCGTCCGTCAGGTTCAGCCACAGGTTCTCTCTCATCTCACACTTCTGACATTTCCAACCACTGAGAGGAGAGAAAGGACAGGGGAAAACATTCACAGAGTCATATCACATGTTGATATGATAATATATGAGCTCTTATTACATTTGTTCAGTGTCGTTTTTCTTGAAGTGTCGTTTTACTTCAAGAATGGCCAAAAAGCATTCTCTCTCATTGGAGTTAATTGATTGACATGACCAGAACAGGGTAAGACAGACTTTTGTGTTACTGTTTCTCATTGTAAAACACTCCTTAATGCTAGTGCTTCTTAATGCTAGTGCATCTTAAAGCTAGTGCATCTTAATGCTAGTGCATCTTAAGGCTAGTGCTTCTTAATGCTAGTGCATCTTAATGCTAGTGCTTCTTAATGCTAGTGCATCTTAATGCTAGTGCTTCTTAATGCAAGTGCTTCTTAATGCAAGTGCTTCTTAATGCTAGTGCTTCTTAATGCTAGTGCATCTTAATGCTAGTGCTTCTTAATGCTAGTGCTTCTTAATGCTAGTGCTTCTTAATGCTAGTGCATCTTAATGCTAGTGCTTCTTAATGCTAGTGCATCTTAATGCTAGTGCTTCTTAATGCAAGTGCTTCTTAATGCAAGTGCTTCTTAATGCTAGTGCTTCTTAATGCTAGTGCATCTTAATGCTAGTGCTTCTTAATGCAAGTGCTTCTTAATGCTAGTGCTTCTTAATGCTAGTGCATCTTAATGCTAGTGCTTCTTAATGCTAGTGCTTCTTAATGCTAGTGCTTCTTAATGCTAGTGCATCTTAATGCTAGTGCTTCTTAATGCTAGTGCTTCTTAATGCTAGTGATTCTTAATGCTAGTGCTTCTTAATGCTAGTGCTCCTTAATGCTAGTGCATCCTAATGCTAGTGCTTCTTAATTCTAGTGCTTCTTAATGCTAGTGCATCGTAATGCTAGTGCTTCTTAATGCTAGTGCTTCTTAATGCTAGTGCATCTTAATGCTAGTGCTTCTTAATGCTAGTGCATCCTAATGCTAGTGCTTCTTAATGCTAGTGCTCCTTAATGCTAGTGCATCTTAATGCTAGTGATTCTTAATGCTAGTGCTTTTAATGCTAGTGCTTCTTAATGCTAGTGCATCTTAATGCTAGTGCTTCTTAATGCTAGTGCTTCGTAATGCTAGTGCTTCTTAATGCTA
Source organism: Oncorhynchus clarkii lewisi (assembly GCF_045791955.1). Classification (NCBI taxonomy): domain Eukaryota; kingdom Metazoa; phylum Chordata; class Actinopteri; order Salmoniformes; family Salmonidae; genus Oncorhynchus; species Oncorhynchus clarkii. Next base: position 8,730,458 of record NC_092147.1, read on the forward strand.
GTGCATCTTAATGCTAGTGCTTCTTAATGCAAGTGCTTCTTAATGCTAGTGCATCTTAATGCTAGTGCTTCTTAATGCTAGTGCATCTTAATGCTAGCGCTTCTTAATGCAAGTGCTTCTTAATGCTAGTGCTTCTTAATGCTAGTGCATCTTAATGCTAGTGCTTCTTAATGCTAGTGCATCTTAATGCTAGTGCTTCTTAATGCTAGTGCTTCTTAATACTTGTGCTTCTTAATGCTAGTGCATCTTAATGCTAGTGCTTCTTAATGCTAGTGCATCTTAATGCTAGTGCTTCTTAATGCTAGTGCTTCTTAATGCTAGTGCATCTTAATGCTAGTGCTTCTTAATGCTAGTGCATCCTAATGCTAGTGCATCCTAATGCTAGTGCTTCTTAATGCTAGTGCTCCTTAATGCTAGTGCATCTTAATGCTAGTGCTTCTTAATGCTAGTGATTCTTAATGCTAGTGCTTTTAATGCTAGTGCTTCTTAATGCTAGTGCATCTTAATGCTAGTGCTTCTTAATGCTAGTGCTTCTTAATGCTAGTGCTTCTTAATGCTAGTGCATCTTAATGCTAGTGCTTCGTAATGCTAGTGCTTCTTAATGCTAGTGCATCTTAATGCTAGTGCTTCTTAATGCTAGTGCATCTTAATGCTAGTGCTTCTTAATGCTAGTGCATCCTAATGCTAGTGCATCCTAATGCTAGTGCTTCTTAATGCTAGTGCTCCTTAATGCTAGTGCATCTTAATGCTAGTGCTTCTTAATGCTAGTGATTCTTAATGCTAGTGCTTTTAATGCTAGTGCTTCTTAATGCTAGTGCATCTTAATGCTAGTGCTTCTTAATGCTAGTGCTTCTTAATGCTAGTGCTTCTTAATGCTAGTGCATCTTAATGCTAGTGCTTCGTAATGCTAGTGCTTCTTAATGCTAGTGCATCTTAATGCTAGTGCTTCTTAATGCTAGTGCATCTTAATGCTAGTGCATCTTAATGCTAGTGCTTCTTAATGCTAGTGCATCTTAATGCTAGTGCTTCTTAATGCTACATGTACATAATAAGAGTAACCTCCATGTTACACAAAAGCCTCTGTAATGTTAGAGTAACTTGACTTCAGATACCAAAGATACATTACAGAGTAACTTGACTTCAGATACCAAAGATACATTACAGAGTAACTTGGTTTCAGATACCTAAGATACATTACAGAGTAACTTGACTTCAGATACCAAAGATACATTACAGAGTAACTTGGTTTCAGATACCTAAGATACTCCGTAATGTAACTTGGCTTCAGATACATTACAGAGTAACTTGGTTTCAGACACTTAAGAAAATAGCTGGTGAGTTGCTCTGGTATGTCCCATCATGTTTTGTTCACCTCAGAGTGATGCAGCTGCACATGGGTGTCTATCTGTGATTGTTGTCTGCTTGGGGTTATATTTAGTGTCTATCTGTGATTGTTGTCTGCTTGGGGTTATATTTAGTGTCTATCTGTGATTGTTGTCTGCTTGGGGTTATATTTAGTGTCTATCTGTGATTGTTGTCTGCTTGGGGTTATATTTAGTGTCTGCTTGGGGTTATTTTTAGTGTCTATCTGTGATTGTTGTCTGCTTGGGGTTATATTTAGTGTCTATCTGTGATTGTTGTCTGCTTGGGGTTATATTTAGTGTCTGCTTGGGGTTATTTTTAGTGTCTATCTGTGATTGTTGTCTGCTTGGGGTTATATTTAGTGTCTGCTTGGGGTTATTTTTAGTGTCTATCTGTGATTGTTGTCTGCTTGGGGTTATTTTTAGTGTCTATCTGTGATTGTTGTCTGCTTGGGGTTATATTTAGTGTCTGCTTGGGGTTATTTTTAGTGTCTATCTGTGATTGCTGTCTGCTTGGGGTTATTTTTTGTGTCTATCTGTGATTGTTGTCTGCTTGGGGTTATTTTTAGTATCCATCTGTGATTGCTGTCTGCTTGGGGTTATTTTTAGTGTCTATCTGTGATTGCTGTCTGCTTGGGGTTATTTTTAGTGTCTATCTGTGATTGTTGTCTGCTTGGGGTTATATTTAGTGTCTGCTTGGGGTTATTTTTAGTGTCTATCTGTGATTGTTGTCTGCTTGGGGTTATTTTTAGTGTCTATCTGTGATTGTTGTCTGCTTGGGGTTCTATTTAGTGTCTGCTTGGGGTTATTTTTAGTGTCTATCTGTGATTGTTGTCTGCTTGGGGTTATTTTTAGTATCTATCTGTGATTGCTGTCTGCTTGGGGTTATTTTTAGTGTCCATCTGTGATTGCTGTCTGCTTGGGGTTATATTTAGTGTCCATCTGTGATTATTGTCTGCTTGGGGTTATTTTTAGTGTCTGTCCACTGGAATATACCATTTGATCATGGTAAAGGAGAGATTCCTTATAATGGGATCAGAATCCGACAAGTAAGGTGGAGGGACACACAAGTAGCTCAAGTAACCCAGAACGACCCCCCCAATACAAAAAACACAGGAGGACCCACAAACTAGCAGCAACACAAGAGCATAAGTAACACAAAATGATATGACACAGCAGACATACATATTCTCTAGAGGCTGACCGAGACGGCAGCTGTTCTGAAGCCAATGTCTACAATATTGGTGTTTCCTAAATCATTGCGTAACTCTTGTCAGTCCAATCAGTGGGCTGTTACCTGGGTGGGATCCTCACTCCGTTGTCCTGCTGTCGGAGACTCCTGGCGTGTTTGGACACCTGGATCTCCTCGTCCCAGGAGTCAGACTCCTGCTTTTTGTAGGCTGACGCAGCGTTGAGCGCGGCATCGCAGGCTATTGTCACCTGGGAGTCACAGGACACACAGGAGCCATTAGATCTACTGATTGAGGAGATGTGTTTCACTGACATAAGACTAGTAGTAGTTTGGGGGTGCCGATAATGTTTTTGTTGATGGGGGGGGGGGGGGACAATTTTTGTTTGCGTTGGAGACGGCTCTATCTGTCCCCTATTACCGGACTATTAATGGCCCAGTGCACTACTTTTCTGAGAAAAATATATATTTTTTAATTTCCTTTTTAATATATATTTTTTTCCATTGTGATTTTTCTGGGGGTAGCTATGGTAACAGGTCTAGGACTGTGGTGCATACAGGAGGATAGATAACCTGATTCCAGTTAGATCAGTGAGGAAAAGAGACAATAAATATGTTCCTGAAACTAAGATAATTATATAATAGAGTATCACTGTAGTTCCTCACTGATATGTCTATTTTACTAGCACCGATAGCGGAGTAAGCCTGTAACAGAGGATTAATAACACCAAATAATGTAACTTTTAAAGCCCCCATGCAGTCTTATTATTTTAAATCATCACTATACGTCTCATAACTCACGCTGTGTGTTTATTTCATGAAAATAATTTATTAACATAACCCCGAGCCTCCTTTTGCCATTGAAATGCTCGGTTTGATCATGTGGGCGTATCAATACAAATGTACATATATTACATACACAGTCCTGATTGGCTGATAGTATCGTCTAGCTTACCACACTTACCCGTTCAAAGTAGGAGGATATGTATGCAAATAAAAGATGACTGGTCATTGGTTAGAATAATCAGATCAGATTGTGATGTCACTACTACTACTACTAAGCTACTGTCCTGCCCATTATAATAGATGTACATCGGCATATGGTTAACACAACCAGTGGTACACATGCAGTCAAAGGCTTTCACAACAATTAGACCCTGCGATTAACAAACCATTAACACAGGATGCCTCCCCCCCCCAAAAAAAGAGAAGCACAGGATACCTATGGCATACAAAAACGAAAAATAGGATAAGGAAGCACTGCACTGGAAAAGGCAAATGGCGAGAAGGGTGGTACGTGATCCACTGTTTCCATTCAGCATGCATGGCACACAGAGGGCATGGGTACACACTCACTGACCAGTGCAGGCAACTCCTCAATATTTGGTAAGGGGATCTCGAAGTGGTCTGGGAATATGACGAGCTTGGCCTCGTCTTCACACTCATACTCATCCCCGTTAAAATCACGGTTCAGTTCTAAATCTGAGAGAGAGGAAGCAGACGTCAGCATTCAGTTCCCATGAAACAGTGACTGATGATTCATACACTTGATTGGCCTTTCACTGAGCATTTGTCTTGGCTATACAGGAAAAAAGTGAGATGACAGAATCAAATACTCACATCAATTCTGGAAAAGCATCCAATTAGAATATGGTAGTTGCTTCAGGTGATCTAATGCATTTCTGAGATCATGTGATTTGTTAGAAGGTGCGTTATCCAATAATAAATGGGGTGTGTATGTATTTCTTGAATATTTGAGCTTCCATGTTAGCTGGCTTGATAAGATACAGTATACATCCAGTGAGGTAACCCAGACTTGAGGTTTAGGGTTAGAAGTCACAGCTGCAGAACAGAGGTCAAATGTAATATAAATATCCATTGTCAACAAGGGTCAAAAGATCCAATTGTTTAATGAGGTCTAGGGTCAGGTGAATACTACTGTATGTTAAAATCCCACGGTGTGCTCTGGACTTCTCTATGCTGAACTGTTGAGTTCTACTGAGGAGTAGTAGGATGTGAAGTCCTCCTTTAACAATTTCACAATAGAATGTCATCAATTTAATAGAATACTCATCAAGGCATAATTGACGATAAGTCAATACATGTTTGAAATGCATTTGGGACTTTCAGACAGCGCTTGTAGAACCTTGAGTCAAATGAATTGTGTTCCCTATTGTTTCTACGATGTCCAGAACCTTAAAATAGTTGATGACGAATTGTTGAGTCATATAGTAAGTAGCCAGATAATGTTACTGCGTACATTGACCCCCTCTTTTTCAACCCTAGTCCTCTCTCCTCTATGGCTTTTGTTAAGAAGCCTCTGGTTACATGATGACGTGTGGGCTGCTGGCTGACTGATTAGATCGTCACTGGTATGGAAATGCCAAAGAACATTGAGCTTTAGCTTGGGTTCCAATGGCCATCAAAGTCGAGAGGAGATTTGGAAAGGAGGGAGGGAGGATACAGTTCACATCAGGTTGGAAGAACCTCTGTGTCCAGGCCTGCAGAGTGAAAAGACAACAATCCAGCATGTCCAATAATGGGAGAGTGAATCTTGTAGCCTGGTGCTTCTAGGTATGTAGGCTACACCGAGGCAGGGCACTGAAGTGGCCGGCTACACAGGTTTAAGTGGATAATGGGAGATAAGGGAATGGAGGGTAAGGGAACGTTGCAGGGGCAGATAAACAAGGGAGGTAACTAGCGAGCGTTGATTATTTAAATAACACTAGCGCGAGAGGAGAATCCACCACCTGGCCCTCCCTTGCACGTGTCATTGTGGCCGATGGCCGGGGGAGATGACGGGGCACAACAGCTGAGGCCAGCCGAGCGACAGGCAGGTGCGGCCCACTGTAAACCAACCCCCGTGTAGGAGGAGAGTAGACCAGGCCGGGCATGTGGCACTTTGGATTTAGAATGGTTACTAACTGCATATACGAATAAATTAGCTAAATTTAGAGTTGCCTGGCAGGAAAGGAACGGGGGGCCAGGCCTCGGGCTCTGGACATGGGAATATGTCACTTTAGGCCAGAGAGTGTATGGCCAGTGTAGGGCAAACACCATATAACCAAATAAAAACAATAACAGCATGACACGATGACAGACAATTTCCCCTAATAATCGCATTAGAAAGGGGGAAATGAAGGCCTATAGTAAAGGATGGGAGAGTCTTGTCCTTCTCTTCAAGATGGGCTGACAAACAGACTAAATGTGACTGTACTGTAAATAACCCATTAAGGAGACTGAGTTTAAGGGGAACTCCCCATGAGGATATTTTCCGGACAATATCAGGCTTACCTAGGAACACTCTGCCATTTCTTCTTCTGGAGATGGCGCCTCCTGCGGCACCTGTGGCTTTCTGTGGAAAACAAGTTAACAGGTAGAAAGGTTATTAACGGAGCAAAATATGTCGTATAAAGCTATATATATCAAGCAAATATATCTCTTAAAAATGGCCTATTCTCAAAGACAGCGGTAGCAAGCCATGAAACTACTAGTTTTCTAAAATACAAAATGGTTACCTTTATAAATTAGAATACTAAAACAGTTTTGATATATTTACAGTCGTTTTTTTCCAACACTAATACAACAGCCTAGTTAGTGCTGGCTGACAAAACGTCAAATATAACAGTATATGAATAAATACTGGAAGCATGTCCTTAATAAACTCCATAGAGTAGAGTCAGTAGACTGTGAATATGCTAGGGTTACAAGACCATTCACTGTGAACTGACTGGATCCTTCTGATCCAAATCGAGTTCAGACCGACTCCCATCAACACATCGAACAGACACGAAGAATGAACTCTGGGACTAACTAGCATCATGGGAAAACAACAGAAACACGAGCCGGTGGAATGAGGACAGCTGTTTCTGGACAGATCCAGGCATGAAAATAGATGCACTTATCTGGGGGTCAATTAGGACCGAACGGAAACGGTGGCAGCTAAGGTTGTTTTTATTTTAAACTGAACATGCAGTTTCCTTAATCGATTGTAAACAGAACAGAGAACAGCATTCTGATCTGGATTGTTATGTTGCTGGGAGACGTAGGGAAGATCTACTTGGCTAGATCCATTTGTCAGGCAAAAACAGGTGTGACATTTGTCAGGCAAGTGAGTGATATTTTATTTTACCCTTATTTTACCAGGTAAGTTGACTGAGAACACATTCTCATTTACAGCAACGACCTGTAGAATAGTTACAGGGGAGAAGAGGGATGAGTGAGCCAATTGTAAGCTGGGGATGATTAGGTGGCCATGATGGTATGATAAGTGATAACATATAAATAATAAGCAGGTTGCTACCTATTTTGAAGCTTTTGTGTCAGGATCTGTAGTATTACAATAATATAATTTGAATAACGCATCCTAGAGTGCAGGCTTGAGGGCTTCGTATTCCCACCCCAACTGTGCAATTGTAACTTATTACTACTGTATAGGCCTATGCAAAGTGCAGATGACTCAAAGATTATTCACTGAAATCCCTGTATGCTGTGCACATGACGAATAAACATTGATTTAATTTGACGATCCATCACTGACTAAATTGAAATTTCACCATAAATGTTGTGGTTACAGTGTACCTGTCAGTGCCATACCACCAAACAAATGGTTGAACCAAAACAAATCTGAAGTTAGGGAACTTCCAAATTAATTAGTGAACAGAAACCATTAGTTAAAAGGGAAACGTCAAAAATGTTCTACTTTGTATTCATGCTCTCCAGCCCTACTGAAAAATCCACATACAGTGCCATCGGAAAGTATTCAGACCTCTTGACTTTTCCACATTTTGTTACGTTGCAGTCTTATTCTAAAATAGATTAAATAAATAAAAAATTCCTCAGAAACCTACACACAATATCCCATAATGACAAAGCAAAAACAAGTTTAGAGATTTTTGAAAATGTATTAAACAAAAATATATATACAACACTACCTTATTTACATAAATATTCAGACGCTTTGCTATGAGACTTGAAATTGAGCTCAGGTGCATCCTGTTTCCCTTGATCATCCTTGAGATGTCTCTGCAACTTGATTGAGGTCCACCTGTGTTAAATTCAATTGATTGGACATGATTTGGAAATGCACAGTGTCTATATTAGGTCCCACAGGTGGCAGAGCATGTCAGAGCAAAAACCAAGCCATGAGGTTGAAGGAATTGTCCGTAGAGCTCCGAGACAGGATTGTGTCAAGGCACAGATCTGGGGAAGGCTACCAAAAAATAATTCTGCATTATCGAAGGTCCCCAAGAACACAGTGGCCTCCGTCATTCTTAAATGGATGAAGTTTATAACCATCAAGACTCTTCCTAGAGCTGGCCGCCCGGCCAAACTGAGCAATCGAGGGAGAAGGGCCTTGGTCAGGGAGGTGACAAAGAACCCAATGGTCACTCAGAGTTCCTCTGTGGAGATGGGAGAACCTTCCAGAAGGACAACCTTCTCTGCAGCACTCCACCAATCAGGCCTTTATGGTAGTGGCCAGATGGAAGACACTCCTCAGTAAAAGGCACATGACAACCCGCGCGGAGTTTGCCAAAAGGCAGCTAAAGGACTGACGGACCATGAAAAACAAGATTGAACTCTGGCCTGAATGCCAAGTGTCATGTCTGGAGGAAACCTGGCACCATCCCCACGGTGAAGCATGGTGGTGGCAGCATCATGCTGTGGGGATGTTTTCCAGTGGCAGGGACTGGGAGACTAGTCAGGATCGAGGCAAAGTTGAACAGAGCAATGTAAAGAGAGATCATTGATGAAACCTTGCAACAGGACAACGACCCTAAGCACACAGCCAAGACAACGTAGGAGTGGCTTCGAGACAAGTCTCTGAATGTCCTTGAATGGCCCAGCCAGAGTCCGGACCTGAAACCGATCGAACATCTCTGAGAGACCTGAAAAAGCTGTGCAGCAACACTCCCCATCTAACCTGACAGAGCTTGAGAGGATCTGCAGAGAGGAATGGGACGAACTCCCCAAATGCAGGTGCACCAAAACGTGTAGCGTCATACCGAAGAAGAGTTGATGCTGTAATCGTTGCCCATGGTGCTTCAACAAAGTACTGAGTAAAGGGTCTGAATACTTATGTAAATGTGATATTTCATTTTTTTAAATTTATTGTGAGACGCAGAGTAGATGTCTCTGCATGAGTAGATCTCTGTATGTGTGGTTCCACTGTAAAGCATGGAGGAGGTGGTGTGATGGTGCTTTGCTGGTGACACTGTCAGTGATTTATTTAGAATTCAAGGCACACTTAACCAGCATGGCTACCACAGCATTCTGCAGCGATACGCCATCCCATCTGGTTTGCACTTAGTGGGACTATCATTTGTTTTTCCAACATGACAATGACCCAAAACACACCTCCAGGCTGTGTAAGGGCTATTTGTCCAAGAAGGAGAGTGATGGAGTGCTGCATCAGATGACCTGGCCTCCGCAATCACCTGACCTCAACCCAACTGAGATGGTTTGGGATGAGTTGAACTGAGAGTGAAGGAAAAGCAGCCAACAAGTGCTAAGCATATGAAGCTGGTTGAGAGAATGCCAAGAGTATGCAAAGCTGTCATCAAGGAAACGGCTGTCTACTTTGAAGAATCTCAAATGTAAAATATATTTTGGTTTGTTCAACACTTTTTTGGTTACTGCATGATTCCATATGTGCTATTTCATAGTTTTGATGTCTTCACTATTATTCTACAATGTAGAAAATAGTAAAATCCACATTTTTGACTGGCACTGTATTTGTAATTTTTGTATATTTATTTTATATAGTATTTCTTTAAATTATGTGTATGCAGTGCTCCCTGTTGAAAGAAACCTTAAGTCTCAATGTGATAAAATAATCTGGTGAACATAAATAATAAATAAATAAAATTATCTTCTGAAAAGTACCAGAAAATATCAATAGCGTTTCCGGACTATGTCCTCTGAAAAACGTTTCTTTCTCCATCCTTTTGTCTCCAAAACATAGAAATGCACAATTCTCACAAGTTGATGTTGAGGTGATGCTAGAGATGATGAATATGAAGTTGAAACAAGCCAGCCTCTTATCAGCTCAAAATATATTTTCCTTCAATGTTTTGTGCCAAAATTGAACACACAAAGTCTAATGTACTTGCAACTAATAACAATATGTCACTGATTTGATAAAACTTACAATCAGGGAAAAGAGGGGAAAATCGTTCACACAAACTGAACAAATAAACATGGCACAACAATATTACTACCGTCTCATTCTAGGTCCAAGCTCTAGAGCTTTTGTGACAGGGCCTTCTCCAGGGTTGCGCCAAAGGTCTGGAACTCCCTCCCTCCAGCCATCTGTGACTGAGTCCAAAGCCCTGGAACTCCCTCCCTCCAGCCATCTGTGACTGAGTCCAAAGGTCTGGAACTCCCTCCCTCCAGCCATCTGTGACTGAGTCCAAAGCTCTGGAACTCCCTCCTTCCAGCCATTTGTGACTGAGTCCGAAGCTCTGGAACTCCCTCCCTCCAGCCATCTGTGACTGAGTCCAAAGGTATGGAACTCCCTCCCTCCAGCCATCTGTGACCGAGTCCATCACCATCTTTAAGTCCCTCCATAAGCCCCAGCTCTTCACCATTGCCTAGCCTTAAAGGGATACTTTGGGATTTTGGAAATGGAGTCAGATGAACATGTAGATACCAGTTTTATGTCTCGGTGTCCAGTATGAAGGAAGTTAGAGCTCATTTTTCGAGCCAATGCTAACGTGACTGAAAGCAGATACCCATAGACTTTAAGCCATTGCGATAACGCTAGTTAGAAATTGCACTAGTAAGCAACTTCCTTCAAACTGCACAGAGGCATACAAATGGTATGCACGAGTTCATCAGACTCCTGAAGTATCCCTTGAAGCCCCCCCCCCCTCACACCCTCTCTCCCACACACACAAAACCGCTCGCTCGCTCACTCATACACTGACACATCACAAGTTCTTTCCATTCTTGAGCCCCTCCCTTTAATTTTGTTTCATGTTTTTGTTTCTTCCTGCTATTAGTTTAGTGTTGTCTTGCTTTGGATCTCTGTGTTTTCTTTAGGTTCTACTATTGGGCTACCGAGTGGCGCAGCGGTCGAAGACACTGCATCTCAGTGCAAGAGGCATCACTACAGACCTTGGTTTGAATCCAGGCTGTATTACATCTGGCTGTGATTGAGAGTCCCATAGGGCGGCCCAGCTTCGTCTGGGTTTGGCAGTCATTGTAAATAAGAATTTGTTCTTAACTGACTTGCCTAGTTAAATAAAGGTTACATTTAAAAAATATAAATAAATACTATTGTAAAGCGACTTTGGGTTGAAAAGTGCTATGTAAGTCCCATGTACTATTAAATAATATAATTTGTCAAATGTACGTACACTATGCACTGTCGGTGTGTAGACCAATATAGAAGCATATGGTATGACCCCTCACCTCTTTGACATGCCGTTTGAGGAGCATGTAAACACTCTGTCCGGTTTTACGGTAATGTCTCTCCACATGTTCTCTGCCAAAGCCCAGGAATGTGTTCATACACACATACAAGCCTCCCTCAGACTCCTGTGAACAAAAACAACATGTGGTGAACAACATGCAAGGTACACACACACACACACACACACACACACACGAGGTAGCACATGTATAAGGAACAATGATGTGTATTTGTCAAAACAATGTCAAGTGAGGTGATTTAACAATCTGAAATTCAGATAAGCATCTCCCCACACACACACGAAAATACCAATGTTTGGGTTCCTACTGCGTGCTTACTTTGGGTCTCTAATGGTGACTCACCAGATAGAACTCATTCATAAATGAGATACAAGGGCAGTACATGGAAATTGCAATTTTCTCAGTTTTGTCTGCATTCTATATTATGATTGTTTTTCCCAAGGTGTAATGACGTTTGGGGTCAATAAAGGACTGCGCAAAGGATGTCAGTTTCCAGTATATTGGGATTTGTTAGCAGGGTTGTGCCAATACAATGTCATTGCCAGTGACACACACACTTGTGGCAGGTGGATTCTATCATTTGATTTTAATTCATGTGATTTTCATGTAAACTAAAGCAGACGTGGTCTTGCATTTAGGACGTTATTTTCTGAAATATGTCTACAATATGGGTTCATGTTTGAAACAGTGAAACTCCAGTACGGCTTTTGCAGACTGCAAATAGTTTAACTGTAATTGCCTACCAAAAAAAAAAACAGCAACAGCCACAGAGTATCAAAGTAATGTCACGTGTTCATGTAATTTATGCCTTGAGCAACTGACACTCAACCTTCGAGGCACAGGTGTAACAGTATAACTTTAGACCGTCCCCTCGCCCATACACGGGCGCGAACCAGGGACCCTCTGCACACATCAACAACAGTCACCCACGAAGCATCGTTACCCATCGCTCCACAAAAGCCGCTGCAAGGGGAACTATTACTTCAAGGACTTAGAGCAAGTGACGTCACCGATTGAAACGCTATTTAGCGCGAACACCGCTAACTAGCTAGCCATTTCACATCCGTTACACAGGCCTACATGATTCTCTTTCCTACACTCAACGACGGAGGTGTAACACAAATAACCCTCTATATTAACCAAAATCTGCAGCTCGGATTAGGCCAATAGGCCCTGATGACACTTTAAAGCGCTGAGTTACACACAAGCTTCAACCGCGCTGGGATAAAAATAACCAACTTGTCAGTCTTCAGTCTGACATGATGAACTCCAGACAGCTGAGTCACTCACCTTTAAAATTGTTTCAGTTGAGCAATGATAGATTATAAAATATGTTTCCTCATCAAAAAAACGTGTGAGTAGTTGGTCCTAAAAGCCCAACACATGGTAACCTCAAACTCCCAACAGTTTGTAATAGCGCGTGCGTTTCAGTTCATCGGTTGTTGCAGATGGCAAGTCAATCACATTGAAATAAAATGCCGGACCCCCCAAAAAACCTAAGACATTATTTTCTCTAATACAAAAAAACCCCATTAGAAATAGCTCCCATATCAATATAACATTATTCTAGTGATTTTACATGTGGCTGGTGAGTCACGCTTTCAATACAACAACAAAACACACTGAAAGAACTCAAGAGTGTGTAGCCTAAAATGCAGAAGGGGGGACACAAAATAATGTAATGCACCAAAACACAGCCCAACCCCACGTAGGTGTCATTAATTACGTTGACAAAACAGTAGACAGGCGCACAGTGAACAAGTACAATTTCACAAAGGAAATACCATTCCACGGGATGTAAACAACATTTAATTATTTATTTTTCTCAAGCTCAAGAGAATGGTGGCAATGGAAGCCCCAGATCCTGCCACAAAACTGCGCAGCTATTCACGTGTGTTAGGGCAGTTTACGGGATGAGTAAGGACAGCTTGGAACACACAAACACCCCATTATACGGGGAGACACTTACGGGAGAATCGTAGGAAAAGGCACATTCGCTCTTGAAAACCCTGTCTCCTGCTCTGGGAACTCTGATGGTGGGCATATAAGGGACAAGCAGCTCTCCTAAATCTGCAGCCATCTTCGCATTCCTGCTTCTCGCACCACAATGCTAAGGGAGTCACTAGAGAAGGCTGTCAGAGGAGAGATGATGCTATTTTTAAATCATTCGGTCTCGACATTCCTCCAGCGGCGAGGGATATGACGCTGAAAACATAACGGAGGGGGAAGTCATTTTTATTTTATGCGAGAGCTATCCTCTATAAACATGTAATCAATAATTCCTTTCCAATTGCGTATGTCTGTTGCTTAAGAATTATAACGCTGTATTTACCGTAGGCGCAGTCACGCACTGAACGGTTTGACTCAAACGAGGGGTCCCACACACTTGATTGATAAAACCACCCATACAAATGGCTAAACCCCTCACTGTTTTTCTGAGGACCATTCTCTGTTCAAATTAAAATGGAAATGCTAGATTAGGCTACCAATTGGTTTTTGAAGTGGTTTTGGGGGAGGGGAGGGTGTGGTAGAAACTAGTAGGGATTTATTTGGTTTTTAAATTGTATTTTCTTAGTAGTACGTAATTAGGAAGACCATAGTTGTGTTCCAATACTCATACTAACAGCACTAACCATACTATTTGTGGCGTGAATTGAGTATATAGTATGCTTATTGTTCATAGTATGGATATAGTTAGTATGCCAAAAGTTCCCGGATGTCGTACTAAATTCGCCAAAATATGAAGTATAGACGCAGAGGACACTATTTCCATAATTTAGGGCCCATAATGCAATTCTTCATGAAATGGGCGTGGTTTCACATCGTTTTCAGATTTTAAGAAAATGGCGGAAAATATGCAGCCAAGTTCAACAACAGCAGATACAAATTCATTGCTTTAACTAATTATGACAAATATTAAGAACATGTTGATCAATGTAATCAAATAATGACTTTTCAAATAAGTTACCTTACACTTTATGTTGGCTGACAATTTGTTAGCTACGCTGTCCTTACGAACCACATAGCATATCATTGTGCGTTCTCAATGGACATTTGAGTGCTTTCTTAAATTCGCTCTCGCTATCTACTCCAATTTCAGAGCACTCTCGTCTGACTACCAGAGTGCAGAATAATGAATTTACAAGTGCTCAACACCCGTTGAACATGGCTGGTGTCAGTAAAGGTTGGCAAAAAAGCGTACTTACATTTTTGCCAGCAGCACAGTTACAGTCACCAACTCACTGGATAACATGAAAATTGCCTAACCAGCTCTGCTAGGGTGGGTAAAATGGTCAGAGTGGTCTCATTTGTGTCTGGAAGTAGCTAGCAAGCTAGCCAACATTAGCTTGGATGCTTGACTGCCATTGTAAGGTCAGAACGCTCAAATCAACCCTACTCCTCGGCCCGAGTGTCCAGTGTGCACTCGGAGAGTGAAACGGACAATCTGACAATGCTCTGAATTTACGAGCGCACTCTGGCACTCCATATTGAATTTAAGAACACACCCGAAGTCGTAAAATGTCTAACTCGTCATGTGTTATGCTAACTAGCTAGCAAGAGGTTGCATAGCAACAGCATCAACTTCCGGTAGACAGGCAAAGAGCTAGTACGCTCAACTGAAAGGATCCCATTCTTTACAGTATACTAAAATGAACTAATAGTATGTAGTATTTACTCATGAATTATGTAGTATACAGTATTTTAGTATGGGTATTTGAACACAGCTCATGATTGATAGCACAATTGGTTGGTGGCATGCACTTTAAACGTTTGTTTGCGGACCACCAGAATATCATAGAAGAAGAAGAAGAAGGCTACAAATTGCACCGCTTGTGCTATAGGCGTAGGGCTACCTTATGATTGTGAAATAAATTTGACATATTTTGCCCAAACGCTCAAGTCCATACTAGGCTACTTAGAAGCTGCATAGGCCTATGTATCCAAATTTGCTTCAAGTTTTTGTAAGATAAATAAATTATTTCAGACAATACTTTATATTCTATAGGTAACAGCTGTCACACCCTTATCCGTTTCACCTGTCTTTGTGCTTGTCTCCAACCCCCTCCAGGTGGCCCCCATCTTCCTCATTATCCCCAGTGTATTTATACCTGTGTTCTCTGTTTGTCTTTTGCCAGGTCGTCTTGTCAGGTCTTACCAGCGTGTTGTCCCATCTCCCTGCATGCTCAAGTTCTGTTTCCTAGTTTCCCTGATTCTGGCCATTCTGCCTGCCCTGACTCCAAGCCTGCCTACTGTTCTGTACCTTCTTGGACCTCTGACCTGTCTTTTGCTTGCCCCCTGTTTGGGTCAATAAACATCTGTGACTCTAGCTGTCTGCATCTGGGTCTTATCCTGAGGTCTGATAAAAGCGTTACTGTAACAACAGGTCTACTTTTTGTCCAGATATAGCCGACACTACATACAGTATATTTACAAAAGTATGTGGACATCCTTTCAAATTAGTGGATTTGGCTATTTCAGCCACATCTGTTGCAGACAGGTGTATAAAATCGAGCACACAGCCATGCAATCTCCATAGACAAACATTGGCAGTAGAATGGCCTTACTGAAAAGCTCTGTGACTTTCAACGTGGCACCAACATAGGACGACACCTTTCCAGTTGGTCAAAATTCTGCCCTGCTAAACCTGCCCCGGTCAACTGTAAATGCTGTTATTGTGAAGTGGAAACGTCTAGGAGCAACAATAGCTCAGCTGCGAAGTGATAGGACACACAAGCTCACAGAATGGGACCGCCGAGTGCTGAAGCTCGTAGCGTGCAAAAATCATCTGTCCTCGGTTCCAACACTTACTACCGAGTTCCAAACTGCCTCTGGAAGCAACATCAGTACAATAACTGTTCATCGGGATCTTCATGAAATGGGTTCCATGGGTGAGCAGCCTCACACAAGCCTAAGATCTCCGTGCACAATGCCAAGCGTCGGCTTGCCACCAGTGGACTATGGAGCAGTGGACACCCGTTCTCTGGCAGTCTGGTGGCAGTCTCATTTGCACACACTGTATACAGATTTTTTCTATTGTGTTATTGTTTATTCCATGTGTAACTCTGTGTTGTTGTTTGTGTCGCACTGCTTTGCTTTATCTTGGCCAGGTTGCAGTTGTGAATGAGAACTTGTTCTCAACTGGCCTCCATGGTTAAATAAAGGTGAAATAAGAAAAGGTAAAAATAGCAGCAAAGGGGAGACCAACTCCGTATTAATGCCCATGATTTTGGAATGAGATGTTTGACAAGCAGGTGTCCACTTACTTTTGGTCATGTAGTGTACTCTTTATGAAGGGAAAACAGCTTATTTGACCACAGTGACTTTTCAGGGTTGGTACTGAGAGTACAATAAGTGCTAAAACTAATTTTCTACATAGATTAATGCTTTCAAATGTATGCTATCTTTGTACCACAAGTCTGCATCTTATCAATATTGGGTGTATAAACAAGGTAAGTTTGTGATATTGTACTATATTTAGTCTCTAGACACAAGGGGTTACTGTTCTTTATACATTTCATGAATCACGTCATGCCATCAGAACAGCCTAAATTCTTTGGGGAATGGACTCTACAAGGTGTTTGAAAGCGTTCCCCAGGGATGCTGGCCCATGTTGACTCTAATGCTTCCCACAGTTGTGTCAAGTTGGCTGGATGTCCTTTGGGTGGTGCAGCATTATTGATACACATTGGAAACCTGTTTGATCGTGCAAACCCAGCACCGTTGCAGTTCTTGCAACAAAACGGTGTGCCTGGCACCTACTACCGTACCCCGTTCAAAGGCACTTAAATCTTTTGTCTTTCCCATTCACCCTCTGAATGGCCCACATACACAATCCATGTTTCAATTGTCTCAAGGGTTAAAAATCCTTCTTTAAATCGGTCTCCTCCCCTTCATCTACTCTGATTGAAGTGGATTTAACAAGTGACATCAATAAGGGATCATAGCTTTCACCTGGATTTACCTGGTCAGTCATGGAAAGAGCATGTTTTGTACACTCAGTGTATATATAAAAACAATATGTAAAGAAATCCACACACACGCTTTGACACACTCACACACACACATCCCGCTAGAGTATATTCTGTATAAGCAAATCCAATGCAACTCAATGGAGACTTGCATAGTATATAGCCTGGACCAATATACAGCTCTATAAAAACATAAAACAATATCTAAGAAATCCACTCTCTCTCTCCCCTAGAGCAAATCAAGTAGATGTAAATTCAATGGAGCCTGGAGAGTGAGTCATTTTACAGAATTCTCTCTTTCTCAGATCTTAATTAAACATGTTCAAATCTTAATAATTGTCTGGAACAATATATATAAAAAATAATATATGAAGAAATCCCCACACATTGCTCTGCTCTCTTTTTTTATATACAACTCTGGAAAATGCAAAATGATCCGTTTCTCTGGTTTTACTATTCATAGGCATATGTTTGGGTAAAATGAAAAGGTTTGTTTTATTCTATAAACTACTGACAACATTTCTCCAAAATTCCAAATAAAAAATGCTGTCGAGTAGAGTAGAGCCTTTATTTGCAGAAAATGACAATTGGCCAAAATAACAAAAAATATGCAGTTTTGTAAGACCTCAAATAATGCAAAGAAAAAAGTTAATATTCCTTTTTAAACAACACAATACTAATGTTTTAACTTAGTTTGAGTTCAGAAATCAATATTTGGTGGAATAACCCTGATTTTCAATCACAGCTTTCATGCGTCTTGGCATGCTCTCCACCAGTCTTTCACATTGATGTTGGGTGACTTTATGCCACTGCTGGCGCAAAAATTCAAGCAGCTCGGCTTTGTCTGATGCTTTGTGACCATCCATCTTCCTCTTGATCACATTCCAGAGGTTTTCAATGGGGTTCAGGTCTGGAGATTGGGCTGGCCTTGACAGGGTCTTGATCTGGTGGTCCTCCATCCACACCTTGATTGACCTGGCTCTGTGGCATGGAGCATTGTCCTGCTGGAACAACCAATCCTCAGAGTTGGGGAACATTGTCAGAGCAGAATGAAGCAAGTTTTTTTCCAGGACATCCTTGTACGTGGCTTGATTCATGCATCCTTCACAAAGACAAATCTGCCCGAGTCCAGCCTTGCTGAAGCACCCCCAGATCATCACCGATCCTCCACCAAATTTCAGTGAGTGCGAGACCTTGGGAGGCCTTAAAGCCATAGCCTCGCACCCACTGTGGTATGTGTACCTTTAGATTCGAGCCAGTGTCTTAATACTGCTTTCAAATGCTAGTCGGAACTAGGAAACTGAACTTTCCAACTTGCTAATTCGTTGAACGCGGTACGTGATGAATTACAACCAGTTAATAAGTGTGAAGTAATCGAGTTTCCTAGTTCTGACTAGCACGTGAACGAGGTATTTGTAACTTAACCTGTTATTACTACAAGCAACATGGTGGGAAAGGCCAGCCATTCTGAATGTATTTACAAATAAACGTCTTTGACGATAATGTTGTTTAGTCTGATGTCCTGGGGTTTCTTTGATTGAATGTTTAGTTTGTGGGAACTGTAAAAAAATATTTAAAAAATATATATTTTGCTTATGAATTGAATCCCTTTTTGACTTCCATGTTTGCTGATGGTAGAAATGGTCAGAAAGTGCTCGGTGACCTATACCCCACCATGAGACATCCATGCACACCAATGAGTTGAGTAATATATTTGGCATTTTTGGGCTCAGAATAGGTTAAAATATATAATTCTTTAACAATTTCATTCTGAAATGTATTTCAAAATACATATGCTATTATCCCCACACTGGAGGTTTACTATGTGTCTAGACACTTATACTAACACCAAATTACATGCATTTACACCAAACATAATTTGTTGTGGCACATTTTTATATTGTACTAAGTTTAGAGGATGTGAACGGGTTGCGTTAGACTCGGGGTAAGGCCCCGCGATAGACTAGCGCCCTGTCCAGTAGGGTGTACTTGTACATCAATCTGCCTAACACTACAGAAAACAGCAGATAGGCTCCTGCCTATCTGAGTCGTTCTGGCTTGCAAACTTTTACCATAGTCTGTT
This sequence comes from Oncorhynchus clarkii lewisi, assembly GCF_045791955.1. NCBI lineage: Eukaryota > Metazoa > Chordata > Actinopteri > Salmoniformes > Salmonidae > Oncorhynchus > Oncorhynchus clarkii. Next base: position 8,749,496 of record NC_092147.1, read on the forward strand.
TCCTGTCATTTCAGTTTACCCCAACTCCTGTAATCAGTCCAAGGATGCAGCTCAAAAGGCTTATCTGATCTGCATTGTTGTGAAAGCAAATGTCCCGAGAGTATCGATCATTACATGATCGCGCCTTCACTTCGTTTCATATCTTTCACTGTTTCTATATCAATGCAGAATGAGGGAGAAACATTCCTCACAGCACAGCCATCCAGTAGACATTCATTGGTTATGACAACGTCACTTTTCTTTAGCTATGAGGAAGCATAAACGACCTGTCGGTGAACATTGTAATTTCATCACAACAAATGGGAGCAATAACTCAAAAGAAAGTTGAAAGACAGTTGTGCATCACTGCGAGAGAATGGGCCGTTCAGTACGTACCGTTGCAAAACATTTAGCCAAATGAACGCACCCCGGCAAAACCAAATTGTAATTGTGAAGCCCATTAACAGAAAATACATGTCTAAAGATGAAAAACAGCCTTTCAAAGTATTGACATTTACTTTATTTTAGTCATGAAGAAAATAATATACAAACAGTGAACCATCAACACGTGGCACTGACAGTTTAGACTGGGTGGTTGGACCGGTTGGTTTAATTGTCAGGCGTTGATTTGATGCTGTTGTCGATCAGATTCTTGTCCAGTGTCTCAATGTGGAACCAAGGTCCATCTCCCTTCGTTCTCATCTGCTTACGCACCTCTAGCTGTTTCAGTCTGCAGGTACAAAAACATTAAATTTGCCAAAAAATCCTTTGTACAGATTGTAGATGTGTATTGTCAACAGTCTTTTCTTTAATATTTTACTTTCCATTTTTTGTTAATAGAAAACTTAAGGAATGCAAGCACTATGTTGCAAGAGGACCTAAATGTTAGGGCAGCAAACCAATTAGATACAGGTTATGCAGTCAGTGGCAGCTTATTACCGTGTGACACTCACCTCATCTCACCCTTCTCAGACTCAATCTGGATCAGAGCCATCATTTTCTCATAGTCTTTCACTGGGGAGTCATAGAAGGTCCGTGAGATCCACCTGGTGATAGGATGCTGCAAATACAGGGACAACAATAGGACTCACAATCAACTTTGCCCAAGTCCTATTGTAAGCAATCTCCAGTGGTATCTCCAATGTGAATGTTTTGTTCAGATTTAAAGGCTAGCTGATGCCATTTCATTTTCTGATAGAATGACTAGTCACTTCTGATATTTGCTAATAAGGCATGGATTGTGATGAGTGAATATAACCGTGGGATCGTAGTACCTTGTAGTACTCCCAATGCTCAGGCTCATAACCTTCAGGAATTCCAGCCAGCTCAGCCTCACCTTAAAAAAACAGAATAAAATATTTAAGTTAATTTATATTTTACCATATTTCTCCATAAACATGAACTGAAAGTGCCAGTGTCTTCATCATCACCCCTGTCCCATATAAAAATTGAACATTTCTGTACAATGGAAATATCTACACACACTCACCGACAAACACATTCACGGATGTCACAAAGACCGCAACTGGGATTCCAGTAAGCAGGATATAGAATTTCTAGGAAGAAAAGTGGGGGGTGAATAAGTTAGTGAATGAAGTGGTTCAGTGCTGTGGACAGTGATGTAAATAGGATAGTTCCAGTCCTTGATCATGACTCACAGTTCCATTACATTACACGTAAGAGTAGTTGGACGAAGGCATCTTCTGTATGGGGGAGTTTTATTAAGAGCCCTGACGCTTGGTCTGAACATTAACACGCACTGCTTGCGGTACAGTTTTGGAAGCATAAGGAAAAACAAAAAAGGCTCAAATTGATACACAACTATATATAGTTAGTATTCCCACACAGCCATATCTCCATGTTACAGCGCTTGTTTACGGACAACAGAGGCGACCACCTATGCTAAATAGCTATCTAACATGCTCCGAACACCTGTATGTAAGCGTAAGTGTATTTTCGTCAGATGGAGGCACATAGCTGTATGGATTTGTGAACTGCTAATGTTTCTTATTTGACAGATTCTTTCTCGCTGACGAAAATTGAGGACCATTTGTTTCTAAAGCCGATGATTGACTTTTCTAAACGTTATAACACAGCATCGGGATTGTAGTTCACATGAGCCAGTCTTGGCTGAAGCTAACCGCTGAAAACCGCAGAGTGAAGTCAGAATTTTTCTTAAAACTAAGGGCTTGTAAGTAAGCATTTCAGGGTAAGGTCAACCAACACCTGTTGTATTCTGCACAAGTGACAAATGCTACTCTCAATCAAATTGTGCCTAGAGTTTGAGAACTAGTTTTAGTCTGAATAACTAGAAACTTACCAATAACTGCAGAAACCTCCGGTCATAGAAGCCAGTGGGCTTGATGATAAACATCTGCTTCCCATGGCTTCCCCAGCGGACTGCCACTGCAAAGCAACGTTTTCAGGGATGTTAAACACGGCAACACATTATTTATGTGTGCATATAAAGCATTGCATTACTGTGTTGCTGCACCTAGAGAGGAAAAGGTTGGAAAGGTTGCTAGTTAGTTACCATTCAACTAGCTAACTATTGTTCAGTGTTGTCAAAAATGAAATTCTGTCATCACTGTGACACTTGGATGAAAGAAAATTCAGTTGTTTTGGTGTGTGTTGTGCTAGCAAGGCTGTGTGTATTTAGCTTGGCTGCTAGCTAGCTTAGCAGCTATCGTTTGTCCACTAAGCAGGTCAACAACACGTCAAGTTCATGAGCATCACAAGTCGTTTGAAAACTATGAAAATCAATCAGTAAAATTACATTTGTATGTTGTCGTTTGTAGTGCTGGCAAGAGGAGACACTTGAGAGAAAGATGGCTAACTAGGTCATGCCATGGCTAGCTAGCCAACTAGCAACGATAAGAATACGTTAGCAGGAAGCTAACGTTAGCCAGTCACACAGGACTAGCTACAAGGTCACAATAAGAAATGCCCACCACGAAAGAAGGAATTGTAGATGTTGGAAACGTGGAATACCATTTACCTTTATCTGTGCGTTGTGCAGTTCTGCTGAGCAAATTCACCACAGAATTCCCCGATTTTAGAGGATTTAGCCTGGCTGCAAAAGCAGCGGCAGACCGAAGAACACTCATGCCCACCATCGCTACTGAGGGCAAGCAGATTGGCAGACGCCTCTGTGATTGGCTCGACCATGTAGAGTCGAAGCAGCCATATGTACTAAGGGAAAACATATGCGAAAAACAAAGTAAAGAATTTATGTAAATATTTAATTTCCAATATGTTGCTTTTTATTAGCTTTTGTTCACGATTAAAATTGCTAAAAGTATTTACGTGTGTTTACTTATTTTGATGATGCATCCTGGGTAGAGTATTAGAGCAAACAATGCGGTGACCTCAACAGGATGTGTTTTAACACTTTGCAGACAGTTTCAAAACGCTTTTAGGATATCTACACCCTTATCAGCTCAACAGTCTGCTCTCACTTTGACCAAATCTCAGTCTTATACTCACAGGTAAGAATCTAAAGCCTACCGTTTCTAACAACCAAATACTCGATCTAAACGTGATTTGATTCTCAATTGCGATATTGTTCTAAAACATAAAGCCCTTAACTTTAATATCACATCCAAATAATTTCACAAATGCAAAATATGCACTTACTGTACACCACAGGAGGTTGGTGGCACCTTAATTGAGGAGGACGGAATCATAGTAATGCCTGGAATGACATTCATGGAATGGTATCGAACTCAAACACATGGTTTCCATGTGTTTGATTCCATTCACGCCATTCCAGTCTTTATTATGAGCCGTCCTCAGGTGTTCAGTGTCTGTTAGATAGATAATTAGCACATGTGGTCCCTCTGTTTTCTGTCTGTAAACACATGACGTAACATATGACCGTGTGGGAACCCTAACCCTATAAAAGGTATGTATCAATGTAATCTTTGTTTTATGAAAATCTTTTATCGTTGATTTGAAAGATATAGTTCAATATACTTCCAAAACCGTACCACAAGATATGCATGTTAATGTTTAGATTGAGTTTAGCAGCTCTTAACTAAACTCCCAGGTACAGAAGATGCCTTCGTTCAATGATTCTTATGTGTAATGTAATGGAACTGTGTGTCATTACCATGGGCTATCACCACCATGGCACTGTCTGTAATGTAATGTAATGCAATGGTGAGGATGCTGATAAATGTATTTTACCAAGTACCTAAATCTGCTGTTGTCCCCTCTGTTAGGCTAACATCTCCTCTTTTTAGCTCAAGTTCGCACTGTCATGTGGGCCTTGTCCGTCAGTGTCGGCCTCTGCACACAACCATCAGCAGGAGAGGACTTGAGGAGTTTTGACATACCTGAAAACTGGGGAGTCAGGTTAGCCTTTTGACAGTATATCTGATCAGCAAAGCTTTTTTTTTTTTTTTAAAAATGAATAAATTTCTTCCGACTAAGGGACTGAGTATGAAATGGATTATTTTCATGATTAATTGTAGGAGCACCATGGATGGCCAAGCAACTAAGAACAAAAAGTAATGAGGACTTACACAAGCTCTGGTAGGTGGTGGATGTTGACACTAAGTATGTTTACATGCACACTAATAATTTGATATTAAACTGATTATGGCAGTAGGCAGAGTATGGCATTAGCCATGTAACAACTTACTCTGCTTATATGCGTAAGGTCCGGGTAGCCTAGTGGTTAGAGCGTTGGACTAGTAACCGGAAGGTTGCAAGTTCAAACCCCCGAGCTGACAAGGTACAAATCTGTCATTCTGCCCCTGAACAGGCAGTTAACCCACTGTTCCTAGGCCATCATTGAAAATAAGAATTTGTTCTTAACTGACTTGCCTGGTTAAATAAAGGTAAAATAATTGAATAAAATAAGTTGATTAAAACACCTGGTTTTCTGATTCAACTTTCAAATTATTAGGACATGTAAACAGCTTAATCTGCTTTCCAGCGGTGTATGTGATCTGTGTATGTGTCAGCACCATGTGAAGTGAAGTGTGTTTGGAAAAACTGAAAGTATGTATTTTATAGTTTTCACATGCCAACTTTATGTCCGAACTCCGAATCAAATAGTTTTCACAAAAATAACATGGTAGAACGTTTGATTGGCGATTTTCTGCGTTTGTCAAAATCCCATCAGGTAGCCTCATTTCAGATGTGTCCATGTAAACAGGATTATTAAGGAAATCGTTCTTCTTGCAAAGCATGTAAACATTAAAGAACTATTATATTAACCTATCACAATCGCATTATTGTGCGCATGTAACAGTGCTCATTGAAGAGCACTGACCTCCAGAATGAATATCCATGAACTAAACTGTTCTCACAGGTATGTGCTCCTGAAAGAGAAGAACATGCTGCTTACCACTGAGCAGGAGTCCAAAAGGCAAAGGATTCAGATGCCAAGTCCAGAGCGACTGAAGAAGGTAGATGACACGGCACTTCTGACCAGGTTCACCATTATTAAACATCTGACCAGGGTCATCATTATTAAACATCTGACCAGGGTCATCATTATTAAACATCTGACCAGGTTCATCATTATTAAACATCTGACCAGGGTCATCATTATTAAACATCTGACCAGGGTCATCATTATTAAACATCTGACCAGGGTCATCATTATTAAACATCTGACCAGGGTCATCATTATTAAACATCTGACCAGGTTCATCATTATTAAACATCTGACCAGGTTCTCCATTATTAAACATCTGACCAGGGTCATCATTATTAAACATCTGACCAGGTTCATCATTATTAAACATCTGACCAGGGTCATTATTATTAAACATCTGACCAGGGTCATCATTATTAAACATCTGACCAGGGTCATCATTATTAAACATCTGACCAGGGTCATCATTATTAAACATCTGACCAGGGTCATCATTATTAAACATCTGACCAGGTTCATCATTATTAAACATCTGACCAGGGTCATCATTATTAAACATCTGACCAGGGTCATCATTATTAAACATCTGACCAGGTTCTCCATTATTAAACATCTGACCAGGGTCATCATTATTAAACATCTGACCAGGGTCATCATTATTAAACATCTGACCAGGGTCATCATTATTAAACATCTGACCAGGTTCTCCATTATTAAACATCTGGAAATATGTCTAGTAGGGCATAGGTAATAATACAAGAATATCAAAGGGGAAGGATTAATGTCAATGACAGCTATCAATGGGTCTCTTTTTGAGAAGTGTTATTGGTCCAACTAGTACCTTTAAATATGAATGCAGATACTCCAGTCCACAGAAATTGAGACAACCCTTATGTCCTCAGATTGAAAGGTCCATGAAGAGACACAGTGGTGAAGGAGAGAGAAGACGCTCTCCGCCTGCTCCAGACAGGTCAGGAGAGAGCAAGACCTGGGGTCTGGAGAAAGGATGTCTTTGGACGGGTCTACTGGTACGGAGCTTCCATACACAACACACCACCTTCATACAATATCTCCTTCCACAACAAAGTGTTGCTTTCACCTTACTCTCCTCGTTTGCCATTCAATTTTCAAACATGCTTTACAAAATGTAGCATGTTAGCATGGCCGACATTGAGTGAAGTGAACCGTCTTTGGAAAACTATCGGGGGTGAGGAATTAGGTACTCGAAGCAAACAGGCAGTTCCCCTGAAAAATAGTAAAAGTTACTTCATAGGTGTCAAATGGCAAGTTTGAATGTTATTGTACACTCTGCGATCATTGTATTTTTTTCCTAGGTACCGGTTTAGAGAGCATGCCCTTCCTTGGTACATGTGTATCAGTGTAACTTTAGACCGTCCCCTCGCCCATTCTCCCTGCTGCCATTCAGATTGGAGCTTGTGACTGTATCTAAATTAATTTACCCCCTGTTTTTTGCATAAATATGTCTATCATCAGCATTTATTTGATGTTGGTAGACTGTAGCATTTGTATGTCTTTCTCTGTATCATGATGCCTTGACATTGGTTATTAATATTAAAGTGATGTACAGACTGAGTTTGTACTCTATTTTTAAGCCACAAAAATCTAAATATCCTTGAACATAACTTAATTTTCAAGTTGGAAGAGTGCGCCAAGAATAAATTGTGGGTGAATAAATATTCAGTTTTTAATCAAACTTTTGTAATGCTGTAAACCCTTTCCATCAATTGTCACTCCAGGTATTCTGAACATTGTCTTTTCTATTATGAATGGGATATTTTTCATACCAGTTTGACTGCTCAGACAAGTGTAATAAACTATCATTACGAACGTGAACGTTGACTAACAAAAGTTGAAGTTATACACCTTCAATACTTGTTACCTACATTAAGCCAAGATGGATCTTGAACTTCGATACCATTACATGAAGGGTCAATGGTGAAAACCCTGCAAGCCAGTGATATAGAGACATTAGAAAAGGTTTGTTTTCAGTGGTGCAAAGTACTTAAGTAAAAATGATTTAAATCGTTTTGGGGGTATCTGTACTTTAACTATTTATATTTTTGACAACTTCAGTACATTCATAAAGGACAAAAATGTACTTTTGACTCCATCCACTTTCCCTGATACCCAAAAGTACATTTTGAATGCTTTGTATGACAGGAAAATGGTCCAATTCACACACTTATCAAGAGAACATCCCCTACCTCTGATCTGGCAGACTCAATAAACACAAATGCTTAGTTTATAAATTATGTCTAAGTGTTGGAGTGTGCCCCTGGCTATTCTTACATTCAAAAAAAGCAATACAATTGTGTTGTCTGCTTTGCTTAATTTTCTAAATTATTTTTACTTTTGATACTTGAGAATATTTCAGACCAAATACTTCCCAAGTAGTATTTTACTGGGCAACTTTCACATTTACTTGAGTCATACTGTTTGCAACTGACTGATTGAGGACTTTTTCCACCACTGTTTGTTTTGGACATTTATTTTTTATCAAATGTATTTGACAGGGACAATCTACTGTATTTCTGTAAATGTGCCAGATTTAGCCAGCTGGCTTTGTGATGTAACAAAGGTAGCTGATGATGTAATGAAAACAAACAGTTAAATATGTGTGTGTAGAACTGTTGCACATTTGCTCTGGAAATGAGGACCAAACCTACTCGTCAAAAGGAGTGAATTGCACCTCCAATTGAAGTCAATAATAAGGTATGGAATCATGCCAATAAGTCATTATTTATATAGCTCTGTAGCTTGCAGTATTTTGAAGGAGATAAGCAAGGGAAAATGATGCTTTGGTTAATATTTCTCACGTGAAAGGAAACATGACCATGCTAACTGAAAAATGGATACATGAATATTGGTCAAATGTACCTACATCTTCTGAAGCTGTGTTGGGCCTACTTGATAATTTAAAAAAAAGTCACATAGACGATGTCCATAAATTAGACAACAATACTGAACAGTTGTAGCCCGTTGGTAGTGGTAGGCTTCTGGCTGTGATCTCTGACCACTGTAACAGTGAATAGTGGCAATTTACCCGCGGTGTATAGGCTGGTTTACTAGGCTAACTAGTGCATTGGGGTGGGCTATGTGCAGCATGGGCATACAGGAAACCACTCTAGCCGCTTAACTCACCTTGGCCACGAGCTCTATAGTTTACAGCTATTGCATCACCTACAAAGCATCAACTGAATGTTGAATGTCAGGTATTTTAATTGTCTGTATTGTCTACTTGTTAAATGTTTGTAAAGTCTTAATTTGTAAATGTTTGTAATGTCTTATCAATTGGTGTTGGACCACAGGAAGATTAGCTAACGTTATAGCGTTAGCTAATGGGGACTCTAGTAAAGATTCACAAGACTGTTCACAGATTCACATTGATCACAGAATCTGATTGATAATCTTAATTCGAAGTTTGAGTTTTTTACTGGACAACCAACACTTGACAGATGGGCTAATCCATAGAAAGAAAATGTGATCTTGGATCTTGAACTCCCTTAGCTACATTTCGACTTAATGTTCAATATTACTAGTGGCACTCTGTCCTTACGAACAGTAAATCATTGGGTCTGACTCTTTTGATTTAATGCAATTTCATCATCGATAGTGAAACAACCACCACATAATCGTCAACTCCCCCCTACAAAACATGAATTTATTTGTGGTTTATCCTCTCTAGCTATTTGGTATTAGGTGTGATCCTGACTTGGAATGGCCACGAAGTTACACATTGTTTTAGGTCCAGTTAGTTTGGAAGTTGTGGTAAATGGGGGAGTGTGAGCGCGTGTCATGAGATGCTGCAGGTGTTGATATGGGGATGGATAGGCTACCACTGCCTTTAATTACTACGCTCTGCCTGCACCTACCTCAACTGGTACTCTGCTGCCTCGCTGTGGTGAGAGCACTAACACACTGAACATGATGGACAAGGATGCTCCATATAGCCATCCATCACTGTCCAGTTGTGATGGATGTAATACAGAATGACAAGATATGGTTTGATATCTCTTCTGAAACTGGGGTGGGGTTATTGAGTTCAGGGTTGTGTAATGGTTGCTTCCATGTCAGTCCTCAAAGATGAAATTGCATAGAATCGAATGAATCACATCCAATGATTTCCCGCTTTGGACATTGTTTTGAAAATGATTCTCCATAGCTGCCATACCTTTGATGTCATAACCTGTTACAGAATTCCCCTTCCTTATTATAAACTCTGATTAAAACTATGGAGTTCATTGGCCTACAACATATGTGTGTGTATTTGCCCTTAAAATGATATTGCTAGATGGAAGAAAATAATAAGATCGGCCTAAACTGTAATAAGATGTACTTGAAAGATACAATAAATAGCAGGAGACATACCTGGGTTCAAGGTATTTAGGGCAAGCATTTTAGGATTATACATATGGTTAGTGTCAACTTCTACTTACACGTTAAAGCTCAGCCATGTTGCTACATGTTTACTCATTGACTTCAAGTAGAGCATTGTTTGTGAATCTGAATAAAAGCCTAATAAAAGTGTATTGCCCCCAGCTTGGGCAGCACTGCTACACTGCTTTTTTGGGCTAAAGGTGTTTGTGACACGTGCATGTGTTCTAATGATGTCATAATTGTCTGTAGGTTCTATGTTGCCTATCAACTTGGCTGTCCTTCAGAAAGTTGATAATACTTGTGTTTTCAAACAATTAATAAAAATACTAGCAACAAAACAAACTAAATAGATTTAATCCATTAATATGATATTGCCAGATGGAAGAAAATAACAAGGTAGGCCTAAACTGTAATAAGATATATCTTATAGACTGCTTCAGTGCATTTGGAAAGTATTCAGACCCCTTGACTTTTTACACATTTCATTTTTTACGTTACAGCCTTATTCTAAAATGGATTACATACAACATTTTCCTCATCAATCTACACACAATATCCTATAATGACAAAGCAAAAACGTTTTTTAGACATTTTTGCAATTTAAAACGGAAAAAAACAGAAATACCTTATTTACATAAGTATTCAAACCCTTTGCTTTGAGACTCGAAATTGAGCACCGGTGCATCCTGTTTCCCTTGATCATCCTTGAGGTATTTCTACAACATGATTGGAGTCCACCTGTGGTAAATTCAATTGATAGGACATGATTTGGAAAGGCACATACCTAAGGTCCCACAGTTGACAGTGCAAAAATCTATTTTAATTCCAGGTTATAAGGCAACAAAATAGGGAAAATGCCAAGGGGGGTGAATACTTTCGCAAGCCACTGTAAATGGTTCAGTTCACATAAACAGTCATTATTTTCAGTTTGAGAGATCATCCCGGGCTTTGCCCCGTCTGCTGTAGCTGAGATGTCCCTGGAGGACGTAGAACAACAAGACTATGATGTTTCTGACACTGAGAGTGTCAGGTAAGGCCACTTACACTCTGTCCAGTTAGATATTTGTGTGGAGATTAAGAGAGAGAGACTACTAAGAAAGAACTTGTTATGGGGCAGGTCAGGCATCATTCATGGAGTCATTTGTAGGGTCAAGTCCCCAGCCGATCTATTTGAACCGCTCATTATTTGTGGCCATGTATTAACTACTAAGTGAGTCTTTGACATGAAGACAGTGTGGCAGAAGTGATTA